>NW_005434658.1:987400-1003651 GCF_000315625.1 Guillardia theta CCMP2712
GGGAGGACAGAGAAGGAAATGTGAAACATTGTTGAGCAGGTCATGTCAGAATCAGCATCAAAGCAGGTCCAGGAGGACAAGCAGAGCAGGGAGGAGGATCGGACGCAACAAGTTGCAAGGCATCTCAACGAGCAGACGGGAGCTTGAGGAAGGAAGTGAGGGTGAGGAAAGGGTACGTCCCTCCAGCTGAGGACATTCAAGAGGAACTCTTGCGCAAGAAGCCAAGGACCGAAGAGCAGGACGAGGTCGATACCAACGAGACGAAAGCAGAGGACGTGACCACCACCAGCAGCAGCAGCATTACTTGTTGGGATGAATATTTGCATGCCTTCGGGTCCTCTGAGATTCGCAAGTGTCGTGAATGTACAGTCCATGCTTGCTCTGTTGGTTCCAATGCTGTCAATGAGGACAGCTACGCCATCGGGGAAGAGAACGTCTTCGCTGTGTTTGATGGCCATGGTGGCCCTGAATGTAGCCGCTGGATGGCAAGACACGTCATCTCAGAGTTTGACAAGTGAGAGAAGTACGATCCGCCGACAACCCTCGAGTCTGACAACAGGCTGCAGGATTTGTCCTCGGAACGGGTCTGGTGACGACTTGGATTCGATAGAGGAGATGTTTTTTCAAGCACCAAGAAGCCGAAAGAGAAGGAGACTGAGAAGCAGGAGATGAAGAAGAACCTCAAGACTCTCTTCGCGCGGCTGGACGATACCTACATGTCAAACTATGGCGCTCAAAACCCCTTCTGTGGGTCCTGCGGGTAACTTGCTTGAATCTCTTGCAGCTTGTCGCTGAAGAGCTCTAGTCTGCTATGCCACGTGAGTGGAGGGAGTATATGGTCAGCGAATGTGGGAGACAGCCGGTGAGAGCTGTTATCTCCGAGAACAAGTCGTGACATGCTTTCTTCAGTGCTGTGGTTGTTCGCCGTGCTGAGAATGGAGTCCTGAAGGCGATTCGTATCACATCTGATCAGAACACAAGTTGTGCTCGGGAGTGTGAGAAAGTTTGTAAACGATCAGGCGACTTTTATGCGATCAGGCTGCACAAAGACGACGAGCTGGCTCAGAAAGCAGACCCTACACTTGACTGCAAGAAGAGAGTCGCGGGAACCCTCATGGTCACGCGAGCTCTTGGCGATGGTTTCTTGAAGGACCCAAAACTTTGCCCTGACAGCATGAAAGACAACATGCCCTATATAACAAGCAAACCCCAGGTGAGGGAAACCGTTAGAGGAAGCAGCGACTCGTTCCTCATTATCGCCTCCGATGGAGTCTGGGACATTCTCGATGACAACGATGTCGCCCTCGAAGTCATGAACGCGTACAAGAGCAGCGGGTGCTCCTTAAACGTCTTGACCCACTCGCTGACATGCAAACATAGGGACTCAAAGAAAGATCATTCCCAGCCTGTGGAGACCAATCTCGCTGTTGCCGTGGCGAAGGCGGTGATTCAGGAGATGATGACTCGGAGATATGTGATGGTATTTCTGCTCGCCTTCTCCTCGCCTTCTCCTCTCGCTCTCCTTTCGTTCTTCTTGACTGTCTCACTTGTGGCAGCTGGCAGAGCTCAGTCAAATGAAAGCAACTGAGCGGAGGCATTATATCGATGACGTCACGGTGCTCGTAGTCGACTTGAAATCTTGATTCCGCCATTGCGATTTAAAGTTTGTTTTCTGCCCTCACTGATTCACATCGAGTGTGAAGTCCGGGACGAGAAGAGGTTCTTCCACTTGAGATTTGTCCTTCGACTTCCATCGAAGCCATGGGGGGTAGGTAAGGAAGAGAATCCCGCTGACAACTGCGATGCACAAGTTGATCCAATAGAATGTTTCCTGCTTTTGTGCAAGGACGGCTAGCGGCTCAATGGAGAAATTGAAGAGGCCGGAGATTGCGTAGAGGGTCCCCCACAGCTTGCCGAAGTTGTCATACCCAAAGGTAAAGGCGACAGTTGTCGCCATTGTGCCGAAGAGAGCGGCTCGGTAGTACGCGAAGAGGAGGAAGCCTACGATCTGGATCTCTGTCCTCGCTATGAGGGTGCACACGCTATGCAAGATAGCTGCAGCAGAGAGAAGAGCGATGCCGACCCACAGAGGGAAGTTATCCAACGTGTAGCCGACAGGAAGAGTCATCACCAGCCCCCCGAGTGGAAGGATCCAAGCGAACAAGCTGCAGAGGGACTGAACGACATTCTGCGACGGTTGTAGACTCTCTTCATAGTGCAATGCCTTGGCGTAGCCTGACAGGTGGAGGGTTCGAAGGTTCTCGTCAAAGGGACTCGAACTGTTTGTGAACCACATCATGCGCAGCTGATCGTCGACAGTCCCGATGTACAAGTTGATATGCAGCAG
Source organism: Guillardia theta CCMP2712 (assembly GCF_000315625.1). Lineage (NCBI taxonomy): Eukaryota > Cryptophyceae > Pyrenomonadales > Geminigeraceae > Guillardia > Guillardia theta. Next base: position 989,748 of record NW_005434658.1, read on the forward strand.
GTGGAAAGCAGTGAAGAAAGCGCACATGAGGAACTCGGCGCTTCGCACTTGCTTCCAGAACGAAGATGTCTTCAACGACGGTGCAGCAACTTGAGACGCATTTGTCGCACCTCGCTCCTCATACCGATCTCGCGGCCACAAACAGGGAGCAGTGATGAGGATAGCTGCAGGAGCAGCAACGTACATAGAGAAAGCGTCCTTCCTGGTGAAGGGCGTGTGGTCGGTGACAAGCTTCATGACCTTGAGGTTGAGAGACGAGACGTCAATCATCACGTTGAGGATCGTGATGATGGTCCCCGAATAGGCGGGAAGTAAGTTTGCGAGATGCATCATGGACAGCACAATGGGCAACCCGCCAACAGCCATAAGAATGTACCCGAGCATGAACAAGTCCATGGCAGAAGTCGAGATGGCGAAGATGAAGCAGCCTGCGCCAAACAACAGCGCTCCCATCATGCAGCAGATTCGAGGACCGAGAGAGTCGAGAACCTGAGAAGCCATGTCAACATGACAAGCTGAAAATCGCCTCTCACCAGTCCCGTTGGCCAGACGCAGAAGCAAAAGGCGCTGGTCGCGAGCGTGTACATCATTTGCAGCTGGACAGCCTGCTCCTCACAGGGAAACTTAGTTTGGCACTTGTAAGCGTAGACTCCCTCCTCCTGCAGCATAATTTGAAGCTGCTTGCATGGGTCACAACGAGGTGGAAGAGCAGGAGAGAGCTGACCGGGGCCCATCCGAACACAACTCCACTGGTGAGCACACTCTCAAGGGCTGCTACAAGAACCAAAAACACACTACTGCATGTTCCTGGAAGTTTGCGTGTTTTTGGATCTTCTATGGTCTGTTCATGATCGTGTTCATGGTTGGAATATCTTTCCAAAGGATACATATCAGGCAGAATATGTTTAGAAGCTCACAATACCCAGCGATATGATCTTCTGAAGGTTGCTCTGAATCTTGATTCATAGGTGAATAGAAAGCTTCAAGCTGCAAAGAGTAAGTTAGTAATTGGTGAAGAGCTTCTCTTATCTACATGGACAACGCTCTCATTTCATTCACTTCTCTCTCTCCCTCTTTCTGTATCTCTCTGTCTCCGTCTCTGTCTCCGTCTTTGTCTCTGTCAAACCATGCCGGGGTTCCAGTTATCTTTTTTTTTTTTTTTGGTGGCGCCAAGGAGTTTTAAAACCTTCAAGTTGTGAGCCTTTTCTCCGAGCCTCTGGCGGACCGGCGGACCGTCCGGCGGCGGCGGCCCCGGCAGGGCGGCCCCGGCCCGAGGGCCAGGCCGGGCTGCCATCAGTGAGCCGCCCGGATCATGTGATCGGATGTGGGTTAAGGATGTGACCGTAACGGTAGGCCGGCTCGGATCACTGACCGTACACACTGAGAAGAGTCGGATCAGCCCGGTGTGATCGGCCCTTCAAGGCTTCAACAGCGGCCAGGCAGTGCCGCCGGGCCCGGGGGCCATCCGACTGACCGGGACCGTACAAAGTACGGTACGGTACATTACGGTAATGCCGCATGATGATTTATAGAAAGACTATCCCGCCTCCCCGGGGACTACCGCCGTGGCGTTTCAATGATGATTTGCTAAGTTCAATTGTTTCAGCCCAGTGGCGGCACACGGCCCGGCCCGGCCGCAAGTTGCCCCTGTGGCGGCGTGACCGTTGACACGGCGGGTCGGACTCCCGGCGCGGCTCCCGGAGTCCGACTCGGACCGTGACCGTACGGTTTGGAGCCACGGCCCCGGGCCCGCCGGGGCCCGCCGGGTCCGGGCCGGGCCGAGTCACTGAGTCACGGTGGGCCCGGCAGCCCGGCCGGCCTCAGTCACTATGCCCAACGCCGGGTGGGACAGGGTGGCTCAAGGATCGGATGACATCTCAGACTTTACTCAAAGTTAAGTAAAAGATCAGGAGAAAGGTTCTGGAATTCTCTGTACCGGGTGAGAGGGACTGAGATCCTTCTCGTTCCTCCTGTTCCTGCTCCTGCAATAGTTTCCTGCTCCTGCTGCTCCTCCTCCTCCTGCTCCTGCTGCTCTTGCTCCTGCTCCTGCTCCTGCTCCTGCTCCTGCTCCTCCTCTCAACTTTGGACTGGATAAACCTATCCATTCCTTCGTCCTTGACACTGGCCCATGTCTAGGCTACAAAATCTGGGCACATATGCTTCTTTTTGTTTGGGGCGGATCGCTCCTATCAGGTCCTTGACAAGCAGATCTTTGAATTGCATCAAGCTCGACACTAGCAGAGGCATCAGATTACCTCTGCCTCGCTCCATCGTCAGCTCTGCTACAATTGGCAACGTATCAAGACCATTCGTTCTCAATTCTTCTGTTAGATCGTTTCATGTTGGGAACGTGCTTCTTTTACCAAAGAAACGTTCTTCACCCAAACTTGCTGACGAACAGAAATCAACAGACGAGGAGTATGAAAATACAACAGGCAGCTCGGAAATGAACCTGAACGTTGTTCCGGAGGTATCGGAAGTGATGATTCAAAGAAATCCCAGCAGTTCCGGCTCCACTGGAACAGAGCTGGTGCGTCAGGATCCGAACCAGATCCCAAAGGAGGTGGTTGCCATCCCCGTATTCCGTAGACCAATCTTTCCCGGGATCGCTACACCGATTGCCTTGACCAACTCTGATTTCAGTGAGACTCTCCTCAAGCTTAGAAACATCCACGGCAACAACTTCTACGTTGGTTTGTTCCTGACCAAGGACAACTATGATCGAGAAGATAGAACAATAAGCAGTGCAGACGAAATACATGAAATTGGTTGTCTTGCTCAGGTCCTGCATGTCCAGGCTGTCCATCCTATGGGAATACAGTTGCTGGTTGCTGGGACTGGGCGAGTACTGATCACTGGCACAGTGAAACGAGAACCGTTCCTGACTGTTTCAATTGAGCGCTTGCAAGACAAACTGTTTGATCCAAATGATAAGATCATCAAAGCGTACATGCTTGAAATCATGGCGACGGTGAAAAGTATTGTGAAACTAGAGCATTTCTTCAAAGAACAACTCCAGGCTATTCTTACTCAGGTACTTGCCGGGCTCTTCTGTTTCTCATCTAAGACATTTTTGTTGCAGGTGACCATACAAAATCCCTCGCACTTGGCGGATATAACTGCAAGCATGACTACTGCAGACAGAAGCTCATTGCAGGTAACTCCACTTTTCTTTTGTCATAACCAACAAATATTTGAATGATCAGGAAATTCTGGAATGTTTGGATATACAAGACCGTCTTACCAAAACCTTGAATCTGCTCAAAGTTGAGTTGGAACAGGTGAAGTAGCCACTTCGATTTCAAGAGCTTCCATGAAGACGTTGGTTTCCAGGCAGAAGTACAAAAGACTATCCACAAGCAAATGGAAGAGAAAATCTCCAAAAGTCAGAGAAAGCACTACCTTGCAGAACAGGTTTCTTAGTGCCTTAGTGTGTGACATAGAGTTTACTATTTTCGTTTCCAGCTCAAGATAATCAAGAAGGAATTGGGTCTTGAGGTTGATGAGAAGGTGTGGTAGTTCTCTGCTGCTCAAGTTTCGTACTGATTGTGGATCAGGAAGAGCTTATCCAAAAGATCAGCCAGAAACTTGCAGAGGTATCCAAAGCTTTCTGATTCATTTTTTGAGAATCTTTTTAATGATTCCTTTGAACCAGATCAATCCTCCTGAGGCTGCAGAGAAAGTGATCCAAGACCAAATGAAGAAATTGAGCATGCTCGAGGCAGCTTCATCGGTAAATTTGTTTGCACGAGTCAACGATTGATCATATTCAAACTGGTAGGAATATAATATGACGCGGTCTTATCTTGATTGGCTCATCTCAATACCATGGGGGGTGTCGACAGAGGTGTTGTAATTGGGAGGAAATCTGAAGCTATTAATTTAGTGAAATTCAGGATTCGTTGGATGTACAACGAGCAAAAGAGATTCTTGATAAAGATCATCATGGCATGAAGGTAAATACTTTCTCTGTTAGCATTTTTGTTGTAACAAAATGTTCGTGTAGGATGTCAAAGAGAGAATCTTGGAGTCGATTGCTGTTGGTATGCTAAAGGGGACAATCTCTGGAAAAATGTGAATTACGATTCCTGCATTGTAAACAAAGAATTCTCATGTAGCGATACAGTTTGTGCTTTAATGGTCCTCCTGGCGTCGGTAAAACTTCGATTGGCAAAGCGATTGCATCTGCTCTCAATCGCAAGTTCTTCAGATTCAGGTGCTCAGTTGCAATTACTTGGGTAATTGTTCTGACTTGAAGAAGTGTTGGAGGACTTTCCGACGTGTCAGAGATCAAGGGGCACAGACGAACCTACGTGGGAGGTAGATTTAAGTGAAGGTGTATGAGGATTTGATTTCTCTCTTCAGCAATGCCAGGGAAGTTGGTTCAGGCGCTAAAATCAGCGGGGAGGTGGATGCTTTTCTTGGAAGTTGCGATTTCTATTAACAGACGTTGCCAGCAATAATCCAGTGATCATGCTGGATGAGATCGATAAGCTTGGTAGAGGTTATCAAGGTGATCCTGCCTCCGCACTTTTAGAGGTGAGTGAAAGACTCTCAAGACAAGTTGAATGTTGAGCTCAACGCAGGTTCTAGACCCTTCTCAAAACTCTGAGTTTTTGGATCATTACATGGTACGAAAGCATTTGACATGAGAGACCGGAAATTTGTTGTATGGTGTAACCTTGCCCCAGGACATATCAATCGATTTATCCAAGTGTTTTTTCATCTGGTGATGACATCTGTCTTGGATTCAATCTGCGTGTGATGATCGCTGCCTAGCACGTCAAATGATCTGAGCACAGTCCCTGATCCTCTCAAGGATCGAATGGAGATCATTCAGGTGTGGACACGGAAGCACATGAGAGGCAATAACGAGCTCGATGTTCAGGTCTCTGGTTATGCTATTCAAGACAAAATTGCTATCGCCATGAATCATCTGCTTCCTAAGGGACGAGAGGAAATGGGTCTTACAGCTGAAAATAGGTTTCATTCTCTCGACATTTGCATATGGGGATGATACATCGTTGCAGTCAAATTCAGCCAGACGCGATGGTCGCATTGATAAACAAATACTGCAGAGAGCCAGGTAAGATTCACTGCTCAAACCAAGAATCTACGATGAGATTTTTTGCTAGGCGTAAGAAACCTTCAGAAGCAAATCGAAAAGTTGCTCCGTAAAATATCGTACAAAATCGCCACGAAGGAGTGCGATAAGGTTTTTGTTACTCGTAGTCACTTTTCTTGAAGTCATGATTCGAATGCAGGTGGAGGTCACATGTGAGAATTTGGAGTCGTTCATAGGCGCACCACTCTTCCCCAAAGACAAGATCTTTGAAACAACTCCAGAGGTTCGTTTGGAATTGAGATATTTCCTTTGTTTGCTCATTCGACACTGTCTTGAATATTTTCAAAATCGATTTTGTGTTCAAACTGAATTTTCTTCATGCAGGGAGTTGTCATGGGTCTTGCATGGACCTCGCTGGGGGGATCAACTCTGTTCATTGAATGCCTGCAGGTTTGGAGCAGATTTGCTTGCAGCTGACCGTTTTGTCCTTCTCGTCAGGATGTGATGGCCTGTCTGTTACAGGTATCAACAGCTGAAAAAGGAAATCTTCAGATGACCGGCAAAATGGGCGAGGTCATGAAAGAAAGTGCAGAAATCTCATACTCAGTCGCAAGAAAGTATGATTCAACGACCGTCTTATCTTTTTCGCACTGACATGCACAAGGTTTCTATCAAGAGCTTCCCCTGAAAATAATTTTTTGGAGAAGAACATTGTCCACCTTCACATACCAGAAGGCGCTGTGCCGAAGGATGGGCCGTCGGTAAGTAATTCTTTACTTTCTTGCTCCGATTCCTCATGCTTAAGATCAGGCTGGCATTACCATGGTAACTGCCTTACTTTCCTTGGCGATGAACAAGAAGATTGAGAAGGTGAGGTTAATCAGTGACTAAGCGATGCTTTGACGTCTGGACCTCAAGAAACTGGCGATGACGGGGGAGGTAACGCTGACGGGCAAGTAAGTAGATGATGAGAAGGACAAGCTTGAAATCTGATGAATGCTGTAGAGTCCTCCCTGTTGGAGGCATCAAGGAGAAAGTGCTTGCTGCACAGGTGAAGTAGAGCAGAGTAGAAAGTCATCCTAACGTCTATGCAGCGTGCAGGAGTGGAACAAGTTATCATTCCCATCGACAACAAACGTGACTGGGTACATGACAAAGAATTGCTGTGAGCGACGTGACTGTTAATGGTAGGAGGAGCTGGATGAGCAGATCAAAGAGAACATGCATGTCTCCTTCGCTTCTACATATGACGATGTGTACCAGACAGTCTTCGGCAGTAATTGATAAATCTTATCAAGGGTCATTCCACACCAACCCTTCAATCTATAGTCATGAAAAAGGAAGCACCACCCAACGGATCTTCGCTATCCTCATTCTCGTCGATGAGAATGATAGGTTCGATTTCTGCTCCTGCTTTCCCATCTCTCCTACTTGTGATCTCGGCGGAAGGGAGGGATGAGTCTTGCTCGTCATCTGAGCTGACTATCTCGATTGTCTCGTTTGTACTGTCTGTCCGGTGTGTCTGGGATACCTCGAATAGTCGCATTACTTCGCTTCTGATAAGATTCTTGTGCTCCTTCACAATTTTCGACCAATTACTCCCGAAATGTATGCTCACCCCGTCCATGACCATTCTCAAAGTAAGTTGATCCCTTTTCACTTGAAATGAATTCATGAACTGATGAATCCGCCAACAAAGTTTCCGCTGCAGCTGCTCATGGTCGTCAGGTGATAGAATCTCCTGCTGATCAAGAGTTCCGCATCGTTGACTCTCAACAACAACACATGCTGATTCATTTACCCGTCTCTCGCTTTGATCGCTCTTACATGCCGCGGCTTGTGGGTAACTTCTAGTTGTAGTCTTCCTTTTGCCTGTGACAGCTCCTGGCTTGCTTGTTGGTGGCATTTTTCTTTCCGATACTTTTCGTTTCTTTTTCTCTTTTTCCTCGTTTTCTGATTTAGTATCAGGAGCACTTGACCCGTTAGAATGTGAGGCTTGGAGTAGATCGATCTTGCAGCTATCAGAATTAACATCATTCTTTGCTGTGGATTCACTTCGATGGAATTTGTTTGGTATCAAATTTTTGGCGTGCAAATTCGAGTTCATGATTTTGAGCTTTTCGAGATTCTTCATCTTGGCAATTGATATGAGCTTCGCAAACTTTTCTCTAGAAGCTTGTTGAGATGAAGGGATAGAGTTTTCGGGCCTCTTGTGCATCTGACAAGACAAAGATCTCTGTGTGTTGCTATCTGATAGTGGTTCTGCTCGTGTCTCAGTTTCTCTCCCTTTCCCGGGCTGTAGTAACGACTTTTCTCCAACCATCTGACTGTGATGTTTATCAGCAACTGAAGTATGCTGTGAAGTGTTATCTCTTTGCAGCTCCGTTGGTTGACAACTCATATCATGACCATTGTTCAATGCTTGTTCGTCAGAAAACGCCTCGAAGCAAGCAATGCCCATGTAAGACCAGAGCTTACGACCTTGACTTTCATGCATCTTCAAGTGATTGAACGCATCATCATGACAGGAGCAAAGGATTTTCAGTCTGCTCCATTCTTGCAAAAGAGCTTTTGGCAGCAACGGAGGAGTCGAAGTCACCGAGATGGTTCGATGCCTTCCCTGAGCCTTTCCTGCTCGAACCTCCTCTGCTGTCCTCAATGTCATCCTTGACGTCAACGGCTCCCAAGCTTCTTCGTCTTCCTTCCCGCCAAAAATCTGCACAAGTTGGGATCCTGCATTGACTAACTTGATCATACCGATCTTGCTCCTGTTGCTCAGCTTCAGAAACAGCTCCCCTTGCATCCCTGAAAAGCGCCATGTTCTATAGCCCTCTTCTCGAAGCACTTCACCTCCTCCATAACCATATACTTCTGAGCTTGCCGTCAGAAAACTCAACTTCAACCTGTCGAGCGTCGGGAGAAGGTGAGTTGAGGATTGGTAATTCAACATCACAATCCAAACAGAAAAATCGTTCGTTCAAGATCTGTGAAAAACAAACGATGAGATGGAAGTAACACAAAGCATTTTCCTCATTCTTGTTTTGGTGGATCCTAGTCCAAACTGTCTCTGCGACGATTCATAATCCTAACCGTCGCTTCGCTATCATTTCTCAATTCATTCAAGCTATCCAGATTTCCTCGTTCTGAATTTCTCCTCCTTGCCTCCAATACAAGCTCTTGTCACTCTTGTCGTGCCATTTATCGTTTCCTCCTTCGCTTCTACCTACTTGCTGCTCTCCTCCCCCACTGCTTTCTTCCCCATCATCCCCTCAAATCCAGTGGCATGGCAAGCATGTCGCCGAGTGGCGGGAGTTTCCGAAGAACCGTTACTCCCTCCGTTATCGTCCGCTCGCCCTGGCACCGGGCCGGGCGGTGGCAACTTGAACGGTCACTGCGGTGAGTCATGCCGTTGTGCCGATGGCATCATGGCATCGATCATGGGTACCGGCGTACGTACAGAAGCGCGGCCCGCCCGGAGTCTACCGGCCCCGGCCGGGCGCCGTGTGGTGCCACTACTCACTACTGCCACTCCCCGGGCTGGAGCGGGGCCCGGAGGTGCTCTGTGGGGGTCTGGATAGAATTGAGTACGTTCACTGCCCGTTATTCAGTGTCGGATCAATGAACTTTGATTCTTAGAGACTCCGAGCCAGCGTCGCTCTGAGCTTTGGAATCGTGACAGCCTGACGCTCGACAAGCTTCGGGTAGTTCACCTCCGATTGTGAACCTTTCCGAAGCTCCGACGGCAGTGTCGGCGGCGCCGCAGTGCGGAACTTCGGAACGAGGCATCGGAAAATTTAACTCACTGTGAGCGAAGGCTCAGCAAACAGCACGATCCTATTGAGTTTCCCGATCGGACGGCACTGCGGCAGCCTCATTCTGTCCCCGGGACGATGACCGTTACATTTTGCGTTGCAGTCTGCGAAATTGATCACCCGCCCGAACCTTGTAATTCTTGAGCACTTTGACGACAAATCCCTGACTCCAAACGAACGGCAGGCAAAATACGCCGACTCGAACAAAGCAGAGCATAAAAAACGGCCATCGCCCCAGAAGCTCAGCTCTGCCATCGAAATATGATGAGGCACTCCGCCAAGGGGAACAGAGTTGAATTTCAACTGTTTTTGACTTTAAACCCATTGTTTCTGTATGTGCGTGTGTAGAACTGTCCAAAATCAAAAGTGAATCATCTTTTCAAACAGGATCTTACAAAGGCACCTGACAGAACAAGACCAGGAATGAGACATTCACCATAGCGACAAATATCACGGGAAATATCTCTGCTTTGCAACCCTTTGAAAGTGTTAAAGCGCCTCCTCTGTTTTTCAAATCTACCTTGCGAAATCGGAGGGAATAAGAAACCCCATCTTCAACAACTGAAAAAAAAATCAGATAGAGCTATGTTTCAATCAATCTCAAGACCTGCGATATCTTGAAAATAAAAATAATAGAATGACAGCGTAAAAAATCCTCCAGAGCAAAATTGAATAATTTGAAAGACAGTGAGATATTTCTACGTGAAGCATTATTCGTGATTGAATAACACGAAGTTTACCTTCCACCACACCGTTTTCCCTAGCGTAGCCATCATGTAGTAGAAATACATCACCACATGCACAGCGCTGTTGAATAAGCATCCAGTTCTTAAAGAATGCCTTGTCAGAGCAAGACAAACATATGAACGATCGAATCACATTATAGGCATGTACCATCCCTGGAACCCCAACCAGGCGGAAAACGGCACAATTGCATGATGATAGCAATGAAGAAAATCCAAAGGTTTCTTTTCAAACGTCAGCGGCAGCAGAGTGTTTTTTTTCATCACCTTTTTCAGCACGAGAAATATTGTGTCCAACAGCTCATAGTATTTGCTAAGATAAAAGAGGTAGCTCCTGCAATCATAACTCAGTGTTGCAGTCGTATAATTAGAAGAAGGGCAACCAGAAAAACAGTCGTCCATTGGGCGGCCCTTCCGCTTGCCAACAGAAAACCTCGAACATGCTTGTTTTCTTGACATCCTCTTGTTAAGCGAGCCTGTTGCACAAGGGGACTTACCTGCCAGTGTAGAAATGTTTCATAGCCCTGGCCAATCAAGATGGCGAGCGAGAATAACGAAAGCGCTCCATTATGGAGAGCATAAGGCCATTTTAGCTTCATAGGCTTTTTGTCCCTCATGATGTACTATGACCAGGTGATCAGCTTGTCTTGAGGCAACAATCATGAAGTTTACCTGCACTGCAAACAACAAAATGACATAGCTTATTCCAGATACTACGGGATACTTCCAGTTACTGAGCAACGCACTGCAGTTGAGAATTAGAGTGGGAAGAAAAGAAATTGGTGAAGGCTAACTCTTGTAACAATGCTCGTGATTACGTGATAAGATATGATTGGAGTAGATGAACAAGAACCATGTCATCAACTCCCGAAAGGAAGTGTGCCCCTTTCGCTATCGAAACAGGGAGTGTAGCATGAGAAAAGTAGCGAGTGTAAGAATCAGCAATCACAATAGACGAAAATTGGTATGACGACGGCATAATTGCTGGGAATGTACATCCGGTACCAAGATCAAGGGCGCATTACCGTTCGTCCCAGTGGAAGCCATCGCGAAATGACGAGAGCATGCTGCTGGGATGGGTAGGGGGATACAGGGGTGGTTGTCATGGGAATTTAAAAACCACCCCACCTGGTTTTTAAGCAACTAGGGGTGGGAGGGGGTGAATATAGGATGAGAGGGGGTGGGGGTGCAGGAACTGCTAGTTGTGACGGCTTGACTGGATGTAGAGTAAAGGTTTTAGTCAAGAATCCGACTCTCCGGCTCTGCCTCAGCGAATTTTTGAAGTGCACGTGAAGATGGCTTGTAAATGCTTAAAACTTTCACAGGAGAGGAGTAGGAGGAAATATCTGGACAGAGCATGAGGATGAGGAACAGAACATTGGCCATAGCTTCAGATGGACGAACAAGATAGAAATTCAAAGGAGAAGGAGTAGACACTATTTGTTCTTGTGCTTGACGCAGCTTACAACGTTGCAGGAACAAGAATGGTACTCCAACTTGATGTGGGAATAAACAAAGAAGACAGCAACAAGCTTCCTGCCATAGACGACTTCTTTGGCTCTTATGGAAAACACGCGAGCAATTTGGATGTACCATATCATGCCTCCATCATAGCTCGTTGAGCTTGTTTTAGGTTGAAAGACAGCACAATTCACCTCGCCAAACTGAACGAACCAAGAGAAAGGCGGTTCTTGAACCTGACGCACAAAAAGACAAAAGAACCAAAACAAAAACCGCCGCCAAGGCGTCATCTAAACTAGACAAAAAGATCGAAGCAAAGGAGAGTCAGGAAGATGAAGAAGAAGAGGAACAGGAGACAGGAGTCGACGCTGACTCAAGGGAGTCAGACGGCAATGAGGAAGAAGCGTTGGAGCGGACGCTGTTTGTGGGAGGAGTGCCTCTTGCATCTACGAGGAAATCGATCAAGAAGTTTTTCCAAGAATTCGGGTTCATCGAGTCAGTAAGAATGAGGAGTATTCCCATCAGTAATCCGGTGAACTTGAGAACGAAGCTAGTCCGATGCTCACTTTCGTGGTTAGAAATTGCCGAAAAAGACTTCTATTGCCTTGGGCATGGTCAATTCAGAAAGAGAAACCTGCAACGCGTATGTTCGCTTTAAGGTATTTCAAAAAGCAGCTGCAATAAGAATGACTGATTGTACCTCAGGAAAAGGGGTCTGTCGCGAAAGCGCTATCGAAGAATGGGTCTCTCATGGAGGGTCACAGGATCAAGGTATGTCATTCAACTTGAGTGTTGGGTTCACAAGGCCTTCAGGTTGACCATGCCAACATCTCAAAGAACTACAACGTTCGCTTGAGTGTTTTTGTCGGCAACTTGCCGTTCAACGCAGGCAAGCGATTCCACAAACATGTATTCAATCTAAAGTTTGCACAGAGGAAGAATCTTTACAAAAATTCTTCTCAAATTGCGGGGAAGTGACAAACGTACGAATCATAAGAGACAAGAAGACTTCGCTTGGTGCGAGCCATTCTCATAATGGATTCTTTCCTGAATCAAATGCTGGGAAGGGAAGGGCTTCGGATACGTCACCTTCACAAACGCAGAGGAAGTGCAGCTGGCATTGAAAAAGCATGAAGCAAAGTCAGTCTTCACGAAGGCAATTAGATTCTGATCTGCTCTGTCACGTAGATTTGAGGGACGAGCTCTGCGAGTGGTGAGGGCTGCCAAGCGACCAGCACAGACAGAAACTTCGAAAGGTTCCTCATGCAATATGAAATCTTCAAACGTTGACTCATGGATGTGCAGAGGACTCAGGAAAGTTTTCCGGAGCTAAGAGACGATTGCTTGAGAAAGGGAAGCAATTGGACGAGATTGACAAGGGGAAATCGAGCAAGAAAGCTAGAACAGTTCCACAGTAACAAACTCGCACAACTATAAGACTTTTGTCTCATGATTGTTTCACAGGTTCAAAGCCCCGAAGCCCAAGGGAGGGATCGTCAAGGGTGGGAAGAAACGGATGAGGGCTAAGAAAGCTCAACAAGCTGCACAAAAAGCAGCTAAAAAGATGACCAAGAAACGAAAGACTTAGATGCAATTCCTGTGGCTTAATCTCAACCTTTACAATGTACTTTCCTCAAAACAAAGTTGTTTCCAAGCGAGTTTTAGACAGCTGAAAGAGAAAAGGACAAAACTTTGCAGGAAGGTGTCAGGAAGAATCTGAATGCACATGGTTGATATGGGAGGACCGGGCCCCTTCCCGACGCATGCACATCCGCGGCGCGTAGGGAGAGCGCAAGGGGACCGCAGGAAGCTGCGAGCAAGTGCTTGGTATAGTTCAAACAACTTTCTAAAGAGGAGGTCGAAGCTGTTGTATTTTCTTTATTGACTGAAAAAGAAAGGCAAACCGGAGCAAACAAAGGAGGGGGAGGGTCAAGCCGACAAACCCTACTAAGAAACGATGAAGGCAGCGAAAACCACTCCTCCAACCACGCAAGCGACGGCAGATCAGGACAAAGAGCAGTAGCGCAAAGCTCATGCGAGGAGGACGGCAAGACCCATGCGAGAGCGATACTTGAGGATTTAGGGGGGGGTATAGGGTTTAGGGTTTAGCACTGAGTAAATTCGCAGAGATGCATGTGCTGGCCTGCTCGCTGAAGGTGGACAAGAAGGACCGAGTGGAGATGAGGGAAGATGATGAAGAAGAGGAAGACATGGAAGAAGAGCAAGGCGAGGGCGAGGAAGGAGACGGGGCGAGCCCGTACCGAGCTTGAGCTGCGCTGAGCATGAAGCAAGACAACACGGCGAAGTCGAAGAGCAACCGACGAGCCAGCAAGGTAAGCAAAGTAAGGAGAAAAGGTAGGACTCCGGGAGGCAACCGAAGGCCAAGGTGAGGAGAGGCAACTCTTCTGACTGAGGCTGAGGAAGCTGAACAGAGGAAGAGTAGTTCAAGCGGCCGAAGGCCGAGGGGAGGAGAGGCAACTCTCCCGACCGAGGCTGACTGAGGAAGCCAAGAGAAGATTGCAGAAGCTAGTAGAAAGAAGGAAGAGACCTCAGAAGCAGGGTTAGCATTGTAGGCCGTGTACTCCCAGTGCTCGCGCGCCTCTTTAGACCAGGATCAAATTGAGAAAGCCCACAAATGAGGCCAAGCAAGGACTTAGAGTTCAGGGTTTAGTGTTTAGTGTTTAGTGTTTAGTGTTTAGTGTTGAGTGTTTAGTGTTGAGTGTTTAGTGTTTTTTAGGGTTTAGGGTTTAGTGTTTTTTAGGGTTTAGGGTTTAGAGGGTCCTTATTTCCTGGCAGGTTCCTTATTTCCTGGCAGGTTCCTTA
>NW_005434657.1:0-13978 GCF_000315625.1 Guillardia theta CCMP2712
ATGACGCTGTCGGCTCGCTCGACTCATAGACAAACTCCCCTCCAGACCCCTTCCAGCGACCTTGTGAGGACGAGGCGGGCTCGGTCGGGGTCCAGATAGACAGATCTGAGAGCCTGCAGGGTCCTCCGCGTGATATATATGCTGAGGCGGGCCCGGTCGCGGGACTTAGCGTAGAAAAACGGCGTTTTCCCCCAGACAAACTCCCCTCCAGACCCCTTCCAGCGACCTTGTGAGGACGAGGCGGGCTCGGTCGGGGTCCAGATAGACAGATCTGAGAGCCTGCAGGGTCCTCCACGTGATATATATGCTGAGGCGGGCCCGGTCGCGGGACTTAGCGTCCATAAGACTGCCTCTCACTCCTGCAATGAACGTGGCTTGTATGACCTCTGTGTTGTCGCTCCTACTTGTCATCTCTGCCCGCAGTGGTCCAGATAGACAGATCTGAGAGCCTCATGCCGTTTACTTTCAGGCCTTTCGTTAATTTGGCACTTAAATTTTTCGGTAGAGTCTTTTTTTTTAATAGGCGTGCTATTTTGAGAAACGAGCCAGAAACCCCGCTTAATAGTACCCATACGTTTTAGTTTATTTCTACACTCCTCTTTAAAAGTTATTTTAACAGTGTACCGGCATATACACTTTCACAGTACCACTCTAGTTGCAATCCTCCTTGCCTGGACGGGCAAAATGGCGGCGCAATCAGGGCGGCCACCGTCGTCAAGGGCTGCCTCATCGCTCGGCATTGCCAAAAGGAGGAGATTGGAGCAAAGGGAACAAGTTGATCCTCTTCATGATTTGCAGGAGATACATCCAAGAATTCCAGGCAATCTTGCAACACCGTTGTTCCTTGCAGCAAATGCCTTCGATCATTCTGTGCACTATGAATTACAACACCACGTTAAAGGTTTAGACATGACATTCAATCTGGTACCATGTCTTGGTGTGAGGTTTACGGATGTCAATGGGAAATTTCGAACTGGAATCATCCGAAAAGTTTCAGAAAAATCTGTCAGTGTGTTCATCTTGTATACCAAACAAACAATGGAAGAGGTTAGACAGAATGTACAATTCAATTCAACGTCGAACAGAATGATCAACTCATTATTACCCTTCCAGTGTTTTCAGAGTGTGTATACTGATGAAGTTCCTGTTGACGATATCTGTGGAGTTTTTCAAATCAACTTCGAGCAATTCTCTGGAAGGGGGACATTGTCACATATGCAGACCTCTGACAGTCTCCCTTGCATGTTGTGTGTTGGATACTTATATTTCTATGCTAATCCCAAGAATCGAAAGGAAGAATGTCAGGTTCTTTATTTCAAGAAGCTGGATGTGTCATTGGACATGTTGCGCTACTATTTTTTGAACATCAGAAAACAAACTGATTTCTTCCGTCTCAACATCGATCTGCAGAAGATTCGGACTACTATGGTTAACTGGTTTATCAAACGTGGGAAGCCCTTCTTGAAACCCCGGATGAAACGTGTCGAATTTGATGTGGATCTAGACGAAATCACATCATTCCTGCTTCTTTTCAAACACCTGCAACCGGACGACTGCAACGAAAACATCTGTTGTACAGGGTTGAATGGGAAAGGTCAGTGCAGTTGGACCATCAGTACATCACTCTTACAGAACCCTGTCATTAACAGAGAATTTCCTGTGCCTTTCAAAAATGAACCCTACATGTTAGAACCTGGATCAGGTTCGTTGTATTTCGAGGGCCCACTGACAGTCACCTTGAAACGAAATCAGAGGACACAATACACGTGCATCTCTTTCAAGTTCGAAAGAATGGTACGATTGTGCATGTTTCACACAGAGATTTGGAAGCATCCAGATTAAACGCGAGTTTACTCAGACATTAATTTACACAAGGATAACTTTGAAGGAGCAGCCACAATAAAGTGAAGTGTGCTCGAACCGAATTGTTGAATTTCTTCTTGTCTGCATTGCGTGAAGGTCCATGACTACCGCATGGACAGTGCATATCCCACACATGGTCAAGTTGCCCGTTAGATGCTGCAGCAGCTTTCTTCTTCTCCGATCCAATGTAGCTGTTCCCGATCATGGCAGCAGCTCGATATGCATCTCTTCCCTGAAGTTGATGTCGGTGCTCGATGCACGACATGTTCAATAGTCCCAGCTGAATGCCATATTTCTCGTAGAAATGTACAAACTGATCGCCCACATGCCCTGACATCATGCTGTGCAGATAGAAGGACTGCAGAAGTCTCGCTTGTCCGATTAATCTGACTAACTTGAAAGCAAACCCCCTAATCTTGAAAGGAAGTGCTTTGACGTCTTCCTTACTGATATTTGCATGATGCTGAGTTTGCAGAATGTACAAAATACTCTTCAATTCCAAAATGGCCTCCTGCCAAAGAAGCTGTTTGTCTCTATCAGGCACCAGCAGTTGAATGATGTCAGGTAACACATCAAGTAACTCATCACACTGTTTACCATTCAACTGGCTGCTGAATTCCTGCAGTCTGTTTTCACTCAAGTGAATGTGAACATTCTTCACCAAGAAAAGTTGGTTGACCCTTGTCAGCTTGGCCTTGTTGTCAGCTAGTGAATGAATGAACTTGATGATCGTATTTGAAATTCTGAGTTTCAGATGCAAAGAACAATAAACAAATTCCAAAGCAGACATGTTCAATTCCCGTAGCTGGTCGTATTCCCGATTGATTGGAATGTAACGCTGGCAAGCAATTTTCGTACCTGCTGGAATTGGACTTTGAGGATTTGCCTGACAAAACCGTATCGCATTCTGATTAGCTTCTGAACGCATAATTGCAAAGTCCTGCATGTTGGTTGT
This sequence comes from Guillardia theta CCMP2712, assembly GCF_000315625.1. Taxonomy (NCBI): domain Eukaryota; class Cryptophyceae; order Pyrenomonadales; family Geminigeraceae; genus Guillardia; species Guillardia theta. The sequence continues at coordinate 2,819 of NW_005434657.1, forward strand.
ATCGAACAATTCTGGGCAGCCCCTGCTATTCGGAGCGTTAACTAAAGAGTTTAGCTGTTGCATATCCCTGGGGTACAATTGAAACAAATCGCACAAACCTGCCCAGGTAATTTGCTGCTCAGTACCAACTGTGTAACATGTAAAAAATTTTGCCTGTTGTTTAGTTTGGAGCTGTTCGTTGCAATGAATGCAGAATCGTCCGGTCTGATCGCTTCTCCCTCCTTCACGCAAATATGCCCAGTGCCCAGCAAGATCAGCTCGAAAAAGAAATTCGATATCAATTCGACTAGATGGAGTCTTGCCTTGATCAGTCAGTTGACTGCCCCGAAGAGCCTTTCCATTGTGAATATGAATTCCTTGATTCAAGAGGAATTGTATCTCTCTCATGTAATACTGCCAAAAATTGTTTTGCAGATTCGTGCTGTTGTCTTTGTCTGGAATAATCATGAGAGTAACCAGGCTGAGGGAGTTACGCATTCGTGTCTCATGTCTCTGTTGCCATTCCACTGAATTATTCTGTGTGTGATAGGGCAGAATACTCAAAGTTATCTCGGTGTGCTTTTTGTCACTGCTTGAACTCTTTGTAAGCTTTGTACAATCACTATTGATAGTCACTATCAATCGCTCTTCTCCATGTAAGCCCAGCATGTCGATTATTTTTTCAACTGACCTCACAAGGCTTGCTCCATGCGCTCCATCAACAGTACAAAAAACCTCCAAGTCGGAGCGTAATCCTTTAGACATCAACACCCTTTGACGGCAAAGTTTTGATACTGGTGGAGCCATTCCTCTACTACGTTTGCAGATTGTCCATATCTTCTTCCAGGTTCGTGTTGAAATTCTGGCTCTGGATAATCCAGTTGCGCCCTCCAACACGTTGGGCAAGAATGGTTTAGTGATGTATCTCAATTGATTGCGCAAATGAACATCACTCTCCAATGCATGACTGAGAAATTCTTTGATTCGCGGATGCTTCATTGTCCCTATGATATATTGTCGCAACTGACTCTCTGGACGTGCCGACCTTGGTTTTCGACCCCGTCGAGGAGCAATGTCAATGTTGTGATCATGAGAGACTGGCAGGCTCTGATGGAAATGTTCTGAACAGATGCTGTCGCCACGGTGGCCCGAGCTCGTCGCATGCTCACAAGCGCCGTCGCCATCATGATGACTCGAGCTCGCCGCATGCTCACAAGCGCCGTCGCCATCATGATGACTCGAGCTCGCCGCATGCTCACAAACGCCGTCGCCATCATGATGACTCGATATCGCCGCATGCTCACAAGCGCCGTCGCCAGCATGATGACTCGAGCTCGCCGCATGCTCACAAACGCTGTCACCATCTGCGACTGTCGGAAACTCCACATCGAAATTGCCTGGCATCATTGATTCATCGAAATCATGATCAAAATCTCCATCGGATAATTCTGAATCATCGCTATCATCAATTGGCATTTCCGACCCCACGAAATCATCGTCCAGATTTGAATTTTGATCACATACAGCCTCTTCTGAAGCATCTTGACTGTCTTCTCTTCCGCATGCATCTTGCCTTTTCTCCTCAGGAAAGAAGTACAGCAAATATTCGAATTTCACGGCACGGCATTGTCTTACTATTCCGAAACATCGGCCAATGCCTGAGAAAAATGCTTCCGCGATAGGTTCAAGCTCAGCGAGAATCCTATCCAACACCTTCTTCTGAATGTCCGCCTGTTTGATCCCACGGAAAGTGGATGGATTATTTGGTAATGCTTGTGGATTGCAGTTTTCCCTCTCGCTTGCACAAAATTCATTCCAAATTTCACGAAATGACCTGACATGATCACGACCAGGTTTCTTCTTGAATTTATGTCCAAACGAATTCAAATACTTGCAAACATCACCTTGTCCTTTGTTTGGCCCACTTTCGCGAACAAAACCTTCACTCAAAGCAATCGACTCAAGAACACGCAAGGCATCATCATAGATGCGAATGCGAGAGAAAGTCCTTCCCGAGCCATTGCTCTCATCACTGTTTTGTGTTGCTTGAGGAAACAATTGCACGGGTGGTATCGATGCTTGATGATCTCCAGTTTGAGTCTGTTGTCTGGTATTCGATAATATGTCACAATAACTCATTTCTTGCTCTAAACTTTCAAATTTTGTGTACAAGTATTCATATCAGTGCGTGCGTGGAGGGGCCGCCGCGATTCCTCTGTGGATTCAAATATCCTCTGTGAGGAGATAAGGAGGGGGTAGGGTGGTTGGGGGGGGAACTTCTGTACCATGCAACCTCTCTTTTGTACCAATATGTTTTCATACAGTACAATCTATACTACCATGTATGTGATGGGTAAAACTAAAATTGCAGTACCTCTAAAACCAAGGCGGGGTAAGGGTTCCACGCCAGGGGAATTCAAATCACCCCACCCCGCTTTCGCCCAGTCTCTCTACCCCCCTTTGATTGGTGAAAACAGGGGGTAGTCAGCAGGGAGTGTATATACGGACCCCATGTGAACCCCAATAAAAGTAGAAAAAAAAAGACCAGATTTGCTAGGGGCTGCATATGGGTTTATGAACGGCATGCTTTGCTTTCAGGTTTGCCAGACTGCTTCCCTCGCCCGTGAACTCTGAAGTTCTTGCTATCTCCACCAGCACAATGCGATTGCTTCCTCTGAAGTAGCAGAGCCCATCTGGTATAAGATTGCCGTGCTCTGGTGCAGTCAGTCCTAGCCCTGTCATAGAGTTGATTGGCGTTTGCCACCAACTCTCCTGTTCAACACTTTTCTTCTTCCAGCTTTCTGTCAGGCATCCCTTGATTGTCTCCATTACTCTGTTGTGTGCCAAAGCGATCATGAGCTCAAATTCTTTGCAGGCTAGCTGGATATGCACCCAGCTTTCTTCCCTGCCTTCGCACCATGGGCAACAGGGGGATGTCGTCTTCTTCCACTGGAACAGCTTTTTCCTCGTAGGTGCTGACCAGGTAATAGCTTGGATGGCTGTCCGAAGTACTGATCCTCGACACCTCTGTAAGGCTCGACCTAGGATCCTTCTGCCCACTTGTGGTTCCAGGAGAAAGGTTTCCGTCAAGGTAAGGGGGGCTTCTTTCCTCCTCAGTTCCAGTTGTTCTTCTCTGATTATCTTATCCCATATTTTCAGTCGATCCATCCCCGGCTTGAAGTTCTCTTCGTCTGCAATGCAGAATCCCAAGTCGCTGTCGATGAGGGCCCTTTCCCACGTGGAGGAGAAGGAGGATTTTCCCTTGCGAGCTTCCTCTGCAGCTTCTTGCACTACGGTGTGGTCTGCGATCAGAGAGAGGTTGATCTCAATGCCTTCCCGCTGAAATTTGCTCAGGCATTCCTGCAGTCTTCCTGCCAAGTCGTATACGAGCTCGTCTTCATACTGCATGGTAGACCATCTGAGGGTGTCCGTAAGAAAGCGATGCATTCGGGTTGATTTAAAGAGGACGAAGATTTTCCTGATTGTTTTCTGTTTGCCTCTTTGTTCCCAAATCGCTTGTAGGAGTATGCAGAGTGCGATGGTATGTGCTCTGATGACGCTACATTTTCCGTGTATCTTGATCGCTCCGCGTTCCTGCTCTCCTTCCTTTTCCTGCGTGCTGTATCCTATCGACATTGATCGACCCTTCCTGTTTCGTGATATGTCGCCGTGGATTGCGGACCACACGTGGTTCCTGTTCTTCTCCTGTTTGGCCGAGGCTTGATAGTTTTCGTTTTGCTTCCTTCGGTATTCTTGTAGCTCCTCCTGTTCAGGGATCAGGTGTACTGTGAGTTGGACAATTATTCTCTCTTGTTCCGACTCTTTGCAGTAGACAATCAGGTCGTCTTGTGACTTCCTGAGGCTCCGATCGCCCGTCCTCCAGAAATTTGCAGCGTAACATATTTCTGATCCTTTAGGTACCTTACCGACTAGCATGAAGCCGTCAGGGATTTCTTTCCTGAAGCAAGTTTGGTTCCATCCGATCATGATTGTTCCGGACTCGCATGCGGCGTGGCTGAGGTATTGCTCCTGTTGGTCGATCCATATTATTTCACGTCGAACCTCGTCGTCCTGCAAGCTGTCTGTTGCGGCCTGGATTGTCGGGTGATAGAGGGTGGGCCAGTTGCTGAACTGTTTTGTTTCAGCGAGCATCCCCAAGTGTTCTAGAAATTCGTACGACAGCGGAAGGCCTTGTTGTCTATCTCGGATTTCAGCCATGGCGGTGGTTAGATGTTCCCACCAAGCTTGCGAGTTGAGTAAGCTGTTGTGTTTTTTGCTGATATGCTTAGCAATTTGCAGTAGGATCTCTGTCTTCTCTGGGTTCTTGGCGCCATCTTCATCTTCTTTCCTCGCAAATGGTGCCGAGCGAAGGGAAGGTTCGGCTTCTTTGATGTCTTGTTCTTGGCCTGTGTGACTTCTGGGCCGGTCCATGATTGCTATGTCGCCCTTGATTTTGAAACTTTCCTTACCTTTTAGGATAAGGTGTTCCTGTTGATCCAGATTGCCTAGTAATTTAGCCATGAGGGATCTTGTGTTTGCATGAGCTGGGTGTGGCCTTCTCTCTTCTGCTGCTTCCCGATGCTTTTTGGATGTCTCCTCCCGGTCCTCCTCTGATTGCGGGTGTGACTTTCGTTTTCGGGTTGTAGCACTATCCTGTGTGACAACCTCTCGTCTTTTCCTCTTTGTTCCTGATGCTCTGTTGACGCTGCTTACCCAGATGACATTTTCTTGTAGCAATTGCATTACGATCCCCTCCGCCTCCTCGCGTTGCCTTGGGAAAGGCCAGAGCTTCCTTGGCAAATGCAGTTCTTCGTCCGCGATAGGTCGTACATTGCGTAGCAAGGAGAATTGGAGTTTCGGGAGTTGCCTCCATAAGGCTTGGAAGTTCGTCCAGCCCTGTGGTCTGTTACAGTCGTTCAAGTTTGCCACCATATCCTCCATCCTATGAAGGAGGGAGATGCTTCCAGGTAGGTGACCTGCTTCTATATGGGCCCAGCTGATCCTCGTGTTTAGTTTTTCCGCCAGCCAGACTGCTAAAGCTTCGGGTCCCCGCACCACATCCCGCTCCATAGTTCGAAAATTCATTTCTCTTTGGAGCTCTAGCATTGTTTGACACCCCCATTTTACGCACGAGTTTCTGAGTTTAGATATCAGTCTATCTTGGATGTCTCCACCATGCTTACTATTCACTTCTCGTTCGATGTATCGTAACGCTGCTCTCCCTAGGATTGGGGCAGGATGAGGGACCTGCAGCCCTCCATTCTCTGTTGGCAGGTAGAATATACCATTCCCTGTACTTTTGCTTAGGCCTAACGCTTTTTTAAAAGCTCGTATCCACAGTTGATCTAATTCTTGTAGGTCTCGCCAAGTCCATCCAGTCATGACTGCGGAGTAGCGAAAGACGTTGAGAATTCCAACTTTCACCAGGTAAAATTTTTGCGCAGGAGTATAACTCGACGAGCTGATATTGTTGATCAGTTCTTTGGTTTTTTCAAAGACGTATGCTCGTTCTCCCCAAGTGAAAGGGCAGCCCTTTATTCTTCGTCTTTCTTCCTTCCACAGAGAGATGCGATAGCCGAGATATTTGAACGGTTTAGTAGCCGGTAGGGCTTCGACAGGTTCCCCCATGACCGTTATTTTGTTCGCACCAGGAACCTCTCCCTTGCGAGCATAGTCGAAGCTGGTTATCTCTGATTTCTTATTGTTGATTTGCAGTCCTGACCATTTGCAGAAGGAATCCACCACTGCTACCAACTCTCGCATTTCTTTCATCGTGTGTGCGATGAGTACCATGTCATCGGCGAAGGACAGGTTGTTTGTTGTTCCTGTGCTGCACTTGTCCAATTGCCTAGAGAGGATGCATAGCACCAAGTTGGCCAGTTGTGGGCTACTTGCTCCACCTTGTGGCAGCCCGATCATTAGAGGTATTTTCCCTGTGTTGAACTCGTTTGTTTGTATTTGCAGTTCGACTCCACTGTTGCAGGCTATCACAGTTCTAATGTCTTCAGGATGGAAGCCTAGGCTGTTCATTGCCTGCTCGACCACCTCGATCGCCACATTGTTAAAGAAGTTCGCAAAGTCCAGGTACAAGAGAATGAGGGACGTTTTGGCCTCTTCTGCTTCTTCTACGATCGAGATCAGTCGATGAGCCTGCCGACTTGTGCTTCTGCCTGGACGGAACCCCTCCTGGAAGTTTGTGAGGACGTTATTTGCTTCTACTGTCTTACTCAGACGATGCGCCAGGATTGCCTGAACTAGTCGAGTAAGCGTTGACATGACGCATATTGGCCGCATGTTTTCGAGAATGTGACAGAATTGATTTTTTGGCAGGAGGCGTACTCTCGCTGTCTTGTTGAGAACCTCAGCTTTGCCTTCTAGGGCCGCGTTGACTAACTTGCCAACTTCCTCTCGGCATGCTGGTGGCAGCGCCCGCAGCACTTCGTTCGAAATGAGGTCAAGTCCTGCAGCCTTTCGTCTCGGCGCCGAGGCGAGCCAGACATCAATCTCTCCCGGTGCCAGGGGTCTGGTGATTTCCTGTTGTTGTCTCCTTGAAAGCTGCACCCCCTCAGGCGGTGTGATCCGTCTTGGGGCCACGGTTGTGAACGACTTACATTTTGTGCAGTACGGGGTAATCCCTCCCCCTCCGATGGTCTCGTCGCTTGAGTCAGCCAAGGGGAGCATACATCCGATGTTTGAGCATTTTAAGCAGGTCCCTTGTTTCGTGCATGCGTTGACGCTGAAGAAGAATCGTGTCTGGTCCGCGTCCTCTAGCTCTCTAACCTTCTGCATTGGGAGATGATCCGTGAGATCACGGTATCCTGCTATCTCCCATGTTGTTTTATCCGATTCTTCTAGTGCTACAATTGCTTTCGTGATTGTGTTTGCAGGTAGCAGTGATAGAAAGATCCAGTCATCTGTCCCTTCTCGCTCGATCCCAATCATCAGTTGCTGGTTTGCACTCCAAAATGCTCTAACGCCCCTCGTGTCTTCGCTAGATAAGGTTGCTTCGATTTGGTTGATGAGCTCGTCGGCATTGTCGACTATCTTGCCGAGCAGTCGAAGAGCCAAGCCTTTGTGGCAACGAAGGGAGTTAGGGTGTTTTTTCTTGATGTCTTGACTTATCATCGGTTCTTTGGGAATGAAATCATTCTTGCGTCCCATTGCATTCTGGGATTCACGGCTGCCTACCGTGCCTAGCCGTGTTTGCTGCTGTTGGCAGATCTCTTGGAAAACTTCGTTGTTTTGTTCTTCACATATCGTTCTGAACCTCTCGATCTTAGTTCGCAATTCTCTTTGTAATGTAGCTTCCGTAGGTACTCCAGTCGCTGGGCTTTGCTGTGATGCTTCCCTAAGTTTAGTCCGCAAGTTGCGGATCGATCTCTTCAAATCCATTTGTTCTTTGTTCGAATGTCGCCTCCCTCCCTTTCTGATTTTCACCTCCTTTAGTGGTAGAGAGTTGGCGAGCATCTCACAAATGTTACATTCTTGCGCCTTAGCTCGCATGTCTCGTATGTTTGCATCTAGTTGTTGCGCCCATTCGATCTTCTTCTCCTCCCACGAATCGCGATCCAGCACCCATCTGCTTTTAGGGGTTTCCCCCTTCTTCTGTCGTGAATTCATCTGATGCACTTCTACTCGTGGGATTAGCTGCGTCTCCTCGGACGTGAACTTGGTGTGTACTTGCACCACCAGGGCTCTGTGATCAACTGCTCCCCCTATCACACAGCCGTCGACCGTCCACGATTGAAGGGAGATGTTGGGAAAGTTGTCCTCGTCACTTGGGGGGTGAATAGCGAGAACTGCGTCGAGTTTGGCTTCTATCAGTTCTTGTTTGTACCATGTTGAGAAGGTAAATGTTGTCCCAGTCTCGCTGATCTGTTCATATGAGAGTGTACGGTGTGCGGAAAGGTCTGCCAGGAATTTCTCGAATCTCTCATCTGCTTTTGCGGTGATAGATGAGGGGGAATATCCTCTCCGCATTGGTGTTGTTGTGTTGGTTCTTGCTGCATTAAAGTCTCCGGCTATGATGTGTGTCTCTCTCGTTCCCAGAGCGATGCCCACAGTTCCCCTTGCTCTCGAATCGCATTTTCCGCAGGTACCTGATGGAGGTTTGTGACTAAGAAAGAGTTTTTCCCTGTTCCGACTTTGATCGAAAACACTCGGTTTCGATATTTCTTTTCTTTGTTGCACGCCTGGTGAGCGGCAGGGGAGGGTGACGGCGACAGGGCCGCATGTACCAGCGTTACCAACCTCAGGTCTCCTTTCCCCTTCTTCGCATTGATCTTTGCAGGCCCCAGGAAGATTCTGTAGCAGGCCCAGTTCTCCTTGATCATCTTCCTTAATTTGTTCTCGTCGCGGGCCGAGACCCTTACCTCTTGTAGTAGCACAACCCCAGGTTGGAAGGACTGGATTAAGTATGCGAGGATGTGCTTGAGAACAAAGTGATTGCAACCATTCACATTTTGTGAGATGAGGAAACCTGGGTCTGAGCTTTTTCGATGCATCTGCGCCCAATCATTGCCCCTTTGCTCCTCCTGCCTTTCCCCCCTCCGCTCCTTCCCTCTCTGGGAGGTTTTCTCTCCTGATTGTGCATTCTCCTCCATTTCCTCACCCAGATGTCTTGGTTGGGGCTTCGTGGGTTCCTCAAGCTTTGTCGTGCGTGTGGCTGTACCTCCTCCTCAAGCTTTGTCGTCGAGGTCATCAGCCGCTGGATTGCGTGTGGCTGTACCTCCTCCTCAAGCTTTGTCGTCGAGGTCATCAGCCGCTGGATTGCGTTCGGCTGTACCTCCTCCTCCGGCTTTGTCGTCGATGTCAAGTTCTCTTGCACCCTCGGCTGTACCTCCTCCTCCGGCTTTGTCGTCGATGTCAAGTTCTCTTGCACCCTCGCCTCCTTCGGCAGAGATCGCAGAATCTGGTTTGCATCAGCCATTCTTGCGGAGGTCTTAGTCTTGTCCTCGTTTCCATCGTTGCTAGCCAGTCTTGATTTGTCTCGCAGAGCAGTAGGGTGTGAAGGATAGCGAACACTCCGCAGTTGAAGTTATCTTCCTGTTGGAAGGCTGAGCACCACTTTACCTGCCATGGGGCGTTGGTCTGATCGTCAAAGATGTGTTCGATCACTCCGATTGTCAGCTCAGCCATTTCTCTTGCTCCGTGCTCCCCCGTTGTTGCAAGATTCCTCGCTCCCTCGATCCCTCGTGGGTCCCTCGTTGTGCTCGTTCTGTCCTCGCAGAGAGGGTCCAATATGTACGCGCATCGCCGATCATATCTTAATGCAATTAGAATCCAGTGGTTGCTGTGGATGATAGTTGGAAACAGGAAGGTGTGTTGCTCATCTCTCAAGCTGCTGAGGTGAAATCTGTTCCCGACTCTCAAGCGGGACGCCTCGTCTCGCAGACTGGATATTACCCTTGGCAAGAAGATGATGTTCCGCGTTTGCTGGTCCTCGTGGGCTCTCCCTTTGCGTACCATGTGTATTGCTCGTCCTCCTTGAAGAGCCTTGCTCATCTCATTGAGAGTAACTTCGATCATGTTCTCGCATAAAAATCCGCTTACTCCTCGATTGTTCAGGGCAGTGATGCCAAATTCCTTGTCGCCTCGTTTGTCTGACCATGGGATCTCCTCGATCCAATCAAAAAAATACAGTGTTCTATCTACATGTTGCGTTTCCTTTGAAACCGTTTCCATCTCCCCCCCTTGCCTACTCCCGGCACTCCCCCCTTCCTCCTCCCTTCCTCCTCCTGTCATGATTCGGTTTTAGAGTTGAGAGGCAACCTCTCCCTCTTGGTTGCCACTCTCCTCTTCCATCTCCAGTCCCATCTCCTCCTCTGCCTTGCTCAAGAGAAACTCAATTTCGTCTCCCGAGCCAACGCTGCCTTGGTAGGTTAGCGTAGCTGTGAAAACTACTTTATTCAGGGCAAGAAACAACAGGTCAGTTCGAAATTCTTTTTGTTGTTTCTCCCCTCCTCTCCCTGTTGCTTTTGCAAAGGCTCCCTGGCGTCTTCTTGATGCTACCGTCTCCCACGCATGCTGCTCGCTTACTCTTGCAATCTTACTCTTCAAAACTTGCATGTCGTCGTCCTGGGTTGCCGAGGATGATTCCGCCCATTCCTTCAGTGTCGGAAAACATGCATTTCCAGGAGATGACAAGCTGTCGTACAGGCCGACGATGGCTCCATCGAGCCTGAGTTTGCAAGCTTGGTTTTCTGCACTCTGTCCCTGGTTGACAGTCTCCTCTAGAACTTTGTAGATGTCTTCGAGGACCACGTTTGCCTCTGGTTCTGGGATGTTGATCTCATTCTCGATCCGTTCGAGATCTACCTGAGCCCAAAGAGGCTCTGTAGGGGGTTCTGTAGCGATCGCTTCCCAGATGTTGGCACTGCCTGGCTCTAGGAGAAGAAGTTTCCCTGCCCTGTCCCATGGCGCAAAGGACCTGAGGATGTCAATCGCCGTTTCTTTTTCTGAGAAGCTGAGCACTAGATGTTCACCGTTCCAGCTGTTGGTCTCGACATCTTCTTTCGAGGAGATCTTGACGATGTGCTCAGCCGCTGACTCCTTCCAGCTCGCCACGATCCGTCTCAGTCCTCGAATTGTCATGCCCATAGAGAGATCCTCCCCGTCGCAGATCTGTTCAGCTTCCTCTCTGGTGAACCTTCCCTTCTGTGCTTTACTCTTGACCAGTACCTCATAGGTCACTCTTCGTGGTACTGCTCCTAGCGCGTCGGGCAAGAAGTCCAACCTAATTGGATGCTGTCTCGTTACCCTGGTGATTGCACTAACCTGAGTAGTGAACCATTTGAGGATTTTTTCATCTTCCGACATCAGTCCGAGGTGTATGCTTCCTCCATTCCTGTCGTCTCCCTCAAACATCCGTAGCGTGGTGCTCGTCTTTCTTCCTTCCACAGAGAGATCAATCGATCTCTCTTCCTTGTCGTATCTCGTCCACTCCGGCTGCTGCGAAAGTGCGTTTGTTGGGCTGACCTTGAGGTCTCCTCTTCGTCTTGACTTGACCTCTAGCTGCATGCCCGCTTCCGGCTGCACCTCCAACACAGCTATTCCTTGTTGCAGCAGGTGTTGACGATAGATCTCCGTAATCCCGGCTGAGTTCATGCCATTCATCTTGAGGAGGTGAGAGAACTCAGCTAGGGCCCCCGCCTTGCCAGAGTGCTTATCCTTCTGTGGCCT
>NW_005434657.1:21538-72980 GCF_000315625.1 Guillardia theta CCMP2712
ACATGGTATCAGTTTACACTCTCGGGGGACGCTCCTGAAGCATCGATGGCAGGCACTCTTGTCTAGTACCTCCTGTTTGTCTGCGTTCCATGCAGAGACATACCACGACTGTCCTTCTTCCCCCCATTCTTTGATGGCATCCTCCTGGCTCCTGACTTCAGCATGTTTGCAGGTCTGTCGAATGGCTTCGGCTAAGGCGTTCATCGAGACTTCCTTGGACTGCAAGGCTCTGCCTGTCCTGCTCTGAGGGTACTGCCTGACGAAGTGTTCCAATCTTCGGATCAGCTCTCCTAGCGAAGGTGCTGAAGGCGTCGTGTCCTTGTTTAGGAACTGGGAAACTCGGACACGAGCAATCTGTTTCCTTTCCTCTTTGGATAGATACCACATGATCAAACAACCGTTTCTGCACAGAAAAATATCCTGTTCAGCACCCTAGCTCGCAGGGATCCCCTCAAACTGCAGGGGAGGAGAGCATGTCTGTTACTCCAGCGGTCTGTCTGTTACTCCAGCGGTCTGTCTGTTACTCCAGCGGTCTGTCTGTTACTCCAGCGGTCTGTCTGTTACTCCAGCGGTCTGTCTGTTACTCCAGCGGTCTGTCTGTTACTCCAGCGGTCTGTCTGTTACTCCAGCGGTCTGTCTGTTACTCCAGCGGTCTGTCTGTTACTCCAGCGGTCTGTCTGTTACTCCAGCGGTCTGTCTGTTACTCCAGCGGTCTGTCTGTTACTCCAGCGGTCTGTCTGTTACTCCAGCGGTCTGTCTGTTACTCCAGCGGTCTGTCTGTTACTCCAGCGGTCTGTCTGTTACTCCAGCGGTCTGTCTGTTACTCCAGCGGTCTGTCTGTTACTCCAGCGGTCTGTCTGTTACTCCAGCGGTCTCTGTCTGTTACTCCAGCGGTCTTGTCTGTTACTCCAGCGGTCTGTCTGTTACTCCAGCGGTCTGTCTGTTACTCCAGCGGTCTGTCTGTTACTCCAGCGGTCTGTCTGTTACTCCAGCGGTCTGTCTGTTACTCCAGCGGTCTGTCTGTTACTCCAGCGGTCTGTCTGTTACTCCAGCGGTCTGTCTGTTACTCCAGCGGTCTCCTAAGCGCTGCCTGGAATAACCGGCGCTCCTAAACCCTAAACCCTATTATTATTATTATTATTATTATTATTATGTGAGTTTATTAGAATGCTAGAATGTTGCTCGGCCTCGTTGTGGGCTTATGCAATTTGATCCTAGTCTAAAGAGGCGCTCGAGCACTGGGAGTACACGGCCTACAATGCGAAACCTGCTTCTGAGGCGTCTTTCTACTTTCTACTTTTGCTGTCTTCTCTTGGCTTCCTCAGCCTCAGTCAGGAGAGTTGCCTCTCCTCACCTTGGCCTTCGGTCACCACCTACTCTACCTCCATTCAGCTTCCTCAGCCTCAGTCAGGAGAGTTGCCTCTCCTCACCTTGGCCTTCGGTCGCCACCTACTCCTCCTCCATTCAGCTTCCTCAGCCTCAGTCAGGAGAGTTGCCTCTCCTCACCTTGGCCTTCGGTCGCCTCCTACCTTCTCTCCTTACCTTGAGCTCAGCTCAAGCTCGGTACGGGCTCGCCCCGTCTTCTTCCTCGCCCTCGCCTTGCTCTTCCTCCATGTCTTCCTCTTCTTCGTCATCTTCCCTCATCTCCACTCGCAGTCGGTCCTTCTTGTCCACCTTCAGCGAGCAGGCCAGCACATGCATCTCTGCGAATTTACTCAGTGCTATGAACAGGAAGCTAAGAGATCGACGCTCTATGTCGTCGCTCTCCGCCTCCTGCTCAAGCTCAGCAGCTGCCGTTGCCCGTGGCGAGAACGCGCTGCCCCTCCTTGCCTTCTTGCTCTCTCCTTGCACGCGAGTCCAGCGCTTGCTCTGCAGCCACTTCCCCAGCTTCTCCTTGAGAACGTTGCGCCCAACTCCCTGCTCCTCTGGCATCTTCGCCCACTCTCCCAGCGACATGAACTCCAGGCTCCCCGGAGAGTAGAACGTGTCGTGGAGGTTGCCAACGGCCTTGTCCAGGACCAGCTTGATCGGCTCGCTCGTCCCTGCCTCGTTCAAAGAAGCTGCCTCTTCGATGACTGCTGACAGCTCGCTGACGAGCTGCATGTCCCCTTGGCTTGACGGAGATGCTGCCTCCATTGTGATCCTCTCCAGGTCTGTAAACTCCAGCCACTCTCCCTCGCTCTCCTCCTGTCGCTGCGCTGCGTCGCTGGTGCCCCGCTGACCAGCCGCCTCAGGCTCCTTGTCGAAGCCGACTGCTTCGAGCTTGGTTGCTGCGCCTTCGAGATAGAAGGGCAGCTCCTTCATCATGCGTCGAGCATCCTCCGTGGAGCCGAGGAGGATGCATAGCTTGGACCCGTTCCAGGACTTGGTGTTCAAATCCTCCTCCATGTCGATGCCTTCAACGTTGATCTCGAGCCTGTTAGCGATCTCCAACAAGACTCTCTTGACTCTTGCGATAGACGTGTTGCCGCCGTTGCACAGCCCCTCCATCTCCTTCCTCGTGAAGCGACCAGATGCCGCCGTCGACTTGATGATGATCTTGATCTCCTTGCCGTCCTTGCCGCCTGCCTTCTTCTGCATCCTTGATGCCTTCTTCAACTTATTTCTGGATACAAAGCGATCAGCTGTCAACTCGACTGCGAGCGCCTCTCTGATCTTCGGGTCCTCGCTGAACAGAGTCAGGTGTACTCCCTCCATCGCTTCGCTCTCTCGGAAAGCTCGAAATGCTGTATCATTCGCCTCTGGGCAGCTCGAGGAGACGATCCACTCCACCTCCCTCTGTCTCCAGATGACGTTGGCCCCTACAGCGATGAAGCCTTTCTGACCTAAGCCTTTGTGGACTTGCTGTCCTGGCGCCCCAGCGACCAGCATGCCTGCCAGCGGCTGGAGCTGGACCGCTGCAAGGGACTGGCGCAGCAGCTGATAGCGATAGACGGCAGCTATCTCAGCCGTTGTCATGCCGCCCAAGGTTAGCAGGTGAGTCAGCTCTGCCAAGCTGCCCCCTTTGCCCCAGGGTCCTCTCTTGGCTCGAATCTTGAAAGATCGATCGTGCACGATGCTCACATGTACAGCTGTGAACTTGCGACCATCGATCGCGAAGTCCTCTCTTCCCTGCCAGAGCTTCTCCGCTTGTGCATTGCGGAGGAAGGAAACAGTCACCGGGATCTCCTCAGCACTCGCTATCTCGGGTCTATACGGAGCCTTCCACATGATTGCTTTACTCTCTTGCACTGAGTCTACGATCAGTCCGATCTCTTCAAATTTCTTCTTCAGCTTTTCTTCATGGTTGACATACACCGAGGAGATGCCCAGGAGAGTCATGGAGATGAAGGAAGTCACCTCGTTGCCTGCTGAGGCGGTGTATGTCTCGACCTTCTCTTTCTTGGCTTCTTCAATCTGCTGCATAAACCACTCTCTGGATGCGTCACTCCATCCAGCCATCGCTTCTTGTAGAAGCTCACGTCGTGCCTGCTGACATGTCGAGCGGATGGCTTCTGCGATAGCGTCGGGGGTGCATCCCTCCACAGCCTTGCAAGCCTGGGCTGTCCTGCTGTTCGGATAACGCTTCGCGAAGCTCTTCACCCTCTCGACGAGATCAGCTTCGAGGACAGAGGCATCCACAAGTCCGCTCTGCGTGTATTGGCATGATCTCCGATACAGCAGGTTAGTATACAAACCTCTCGCTTGCAGCTTCCTTGGCGCCCTGGCGGCTTCCCCTACACCTGACGAGGAGCCATGCTGCCGAAAATAACGGCGCCTGCCGAAAATAACGGCGCCTGCCGAAAATAACGGCGCCTGCCGAAAATAACGGCGCCTCCTAAACCCTAAACCCTAAACCCTAAACCCTAAACCATAAACCCTAAACCATAAACCCTAAACCCTAAACCCTAAACCCTAAACTAGTGAGCTCGACTGCAAACGTCTCTCTGAGCTTGACGTCGTCGCTGATGAGAGTGAGATGCACCCCCTCCATCGCCTCGCTCTCTCTGAACGAGGCCAAGGTCTGCTCGCAGCTTGCCGTCGAAGGCGAGCTCAGCACCCACTCTAGCTCTCTCTGCTGGAGAGTTCCAGTACTTGCCCCAACAGCAACATACGTCTTCGGGCTCGGCCCCTTGCGACCTCTCTGCCCAGGACCCTGCACGAGCATGCCCGCAAGTGGTTGTACCTCTGCGGCTGCAAGAGATTGCGAGAGCAGCTGAAATCGATAGATCTGAGCGATCTCAGCCGTCGACATTCCTCCAAGAGCTAAGAGCTGCGATAGCTCGGCAAGGCTCCCTCCCTTGCCCCAAGGTCCTCGCTTGGCTCGAAGCTTGAACGACCGGTCATGTGCAATGCTCACCTCTGTGGCTCGAAAAGCTCTCCCTTCGATGGCGTATTCTGTCCTGCCATCGACTGAGTCTACCATGAGACCTAGCTCCATAAGCTTCGTTTTCAACTTTTCTTCTTGTCGAACATACATCGAGGAAATCCCTAGGAGAGTCATGGAGATGAAGGAGGTCCCCTCGGTGCCTTCGGTGCCGATGTATGTCTCGACATTCTGCTTCTTGGCCTCCTCCATCTGTTGAATAAACCATGCTCTCGACTCTGAGCTCCATTCGCTCAGAGAGTCTTCAAACAGGTCGCGTCTCGCCTGCCGACATGTCGAGCGGATGGCTTCAGCGATAGCGTCGGGAGTGCATCCCCCCTCAGCTCTGCAAGCATGAGCTGTCCGACTATTCGGATAACGCTTGGCGAAGTTCTTCACCTTCTCGACGAGGTCGGCGGCCTCCTCGACGTGGCCTCCAGAGCGCTCACCCTGCGTGTATTGGCATGATCTCCGATACAGCAGGTTGCGAACGCTCTCATCATACTGTAGTACCATGCTTAGAAAGCTGTTTGAACTATACGAACCTCTTGCTCGCAGCTTCCACCGGTCCCCTTGCGCTCTCCCTACGCGCCGCAGGGCAGCATGCTCTTACTAAGGGCTGGCTCCTAAACCCTAAACCCTAAACCCTAAACCCTAAACCCTCAACCCTAAACCCTCAACCCTCAACCCTAAACCCTAAACCCTCAACCCTCAACCCTAAACCCTCAACCCTAAACCCTAAATCCTAGGCGTATAACCCTGAACCCTAAAAACCCTGAACCTAAAAACCCAAAAACAACCTCAACGTTTTTCTCCATCCCCTCCAAACTTGATCTGCGCTTCTCGTCATCCGATTTTCGCATTTGCATGACCAGTATTCCTCTTGATTGGGTTCGAAAACGTTTTTGACCGGATTACCCACGATCTTCGTCGATTTCTGTTCGTCTTTCCTCCCCTGCTCAGCTCATTTAACTCATCATTCCATTCTGGCAATGAAAGCGCAAATTATTCTTTTCGCCATCATTGCTATGATGCGGCTTTCCAATGGCACTGTTTACGTAGGAGGAGATTTCTCGAGGTGAATAGAGGAAAATGAAGGAGGATATTTGACATTTAGGCAGCTACATCGCATCCAACGGATCAAGAATCTTTGTTTCGGTGCTGGATTCCGGTTGCAGATAGTCATGTTTGACATGACACATCTCTGGCAAGGCCATTGGAGAACTGCTTACTTCCGATATCCTTCAGTTAGGAGATGGAGTGGATTTGCAGAAGCAAGTGTCAGGTGATTCTCGCAAAAAACTCTGCTGATCCTGGCTCTTCTCTGTTTTTTTCTAAGTTGACAATCAGCAATCTCCTACCTTCCACAAGCGCCTCGGTGCGACAGAAACTGCAGCAGCACACAAGCATGCCTTGTGACGTGTGTGCCTGGAAGGTGCCTTTCCCTTCGCGGCGTGTCATGACAAACGTGCAGGATCTGATCCGGCTCTCTTCATCGGAGGAAGCTTCACGATCGCCAACGGAGCTGAAATGTATCGCATATCCCGGATAACCAACGGCAGGTGGAAGAGCTCAAAGTTTTGAAATGAGATGACAGCGCCTGCAGCATGCTCGAGACCGACAAGGGTGTGTCCAACACAGTCTACAGCGTGCAGGCACATGAGACAAGTGGAATAGGTAAGCCTGTGCTCCTGCTTCCCTCTTCCCTCATCCTTCTCCATGCCTATCACCTTTTCTCTTTTCTGACGGCTCCTTGCCTCTTCTCTTACATTCTTCTGGCCTTCTGATGCGCCTTGGCAGTGTATTATGGGGGTGCTTTCCTGGACGCGACTGGGGTCCCAGTCGGATCTGTCACGTCCTGGGATGGCAAGAACTGGGACCAGATGGGAGGAGGCGTCTCGTTTCCCTCCACCTGCGATGCATCTGGCACACAGCCCGTGAGACGAGGATGAGGAGAGGGGAGGGGGGCGATGGGAGGGTATCCAGCAGGAGAAATATAGAGAGAGAGTCGACAGGAGGGGAAGGAACAGGGACGAGACAGAGGAAGAGGATAGGATTATATCCTCTCACGAAGCGGAACTGCGTAGGAGATCGCCATTGTGTACTCGATTCTACTGTTGGGAGGAGGAGGTTGCATCGCTTTCTCCTGCTCGCCAGAGCAGAGGTACATTACGTACAGGAGTGTTGGGGGATGATGGTCCCATAGGCCAAAAGTATTTGTGGGAGGAAGATTTGAGTTGGCTGGGGAAGGAAAGAACATGGTAAATTCTTCCCTCATCTTTGGTCCACTACCGCCGCTGCCACCTCCTCTTAATTTTACTCCTTGTTCTCTTTATCTTTATTCTGATACTTCAACCAGGTGAAGGCTCGTAACATTGCTATGTGG
Source organism: Guillardia theta CCMP2712 (assembly GCF_000315625.1). Classification (NCBI taxonomy): domain Eukaryota; class Cryptophyceae; order Pyrenomonadales; family Geminigeraceae; genus Guillardia; species Guillardia theta. The sequence goes on from NW_005434657.1 coordinate 28,270, forward strand.
GACCCTGCAGCAGCCAACGGTGAGGGCAGGTCAGCGAAAGGAGGTGCCACGTTCTCGTCTTTCAAAGACTGTCACTCCAGGTGGTCGTCCCTCTGCGACTCCAACCCTCCCAACCGCTGCGACATCGATGGTGTTAGCTACAGGGTAAGCTCCTGCCCCTGCCGCTGCCCCTGCCTCTACTCCTTTTCTCCTGCTTTTTTCACTGCTGTTTCTATCGCCTCATTTCCGGCAGGGAACATCTGCTCAAGCTGCAAGCCCCGTCTACGTTTTCTCCCTCGCCTATCACGCGGCATCCAACATGCTGTACGTTGGGGGTAACTGCAATGTTCTCGCATGCTCCTGCTTAGCCTCTTCCAGGACTCTTCCAGTCAGCGGGGCAGCGATATGCTAATATCAACTCACTTGCTGCCTTCAGTCTCACATCCAAGTCCTGGTCTCACTCCTCCGGCCTCTCCCTCATATTCTTGATGCTTTACATTCTTCAGGAGCATCGTAGGGGGAGGCATCGCAGGTCCGAGCCCTGTCGTACATGCTCTCTACATATCCCCTGGCAGTCAAGATCTCTATGTCGCTGGTGCTCCTCCTCTCTGCCTTTCGCTTCCTCACTCGTTCTACGCAGGCTCATTCTCAGCTGTCGGCAAGCAAAACTCTGGTTCGCTGCTGTCGATGCCCCCGCCCCCGCCCCTCTTCTTTCCCCTTCCCATCTTGGATTCCGCTCATCCCCATATCCAGCCCATGCCACTGTCCCCGTCCGTGCCGGGTGTTTCTGCTTCTGCTGCTATCCCTGCTTCTGCATCCAGAATCCTAATCCTCTTCTTCTGATTGTCCTTCAGACGTTCTCAGTGCCGGGCTGAACGCAGGCAACATCGCGGTTTTCTCTCTCACGTCAGGTGCTTGCGGTGCAGCCTTGTGCTCCTCCTGCTCATCTCTTGTCAGGCTCGTGGAACACGCTCAACGGGGGCATCCCTGACGCAGACATCCGAACCGTCGCTGTAGACGGGCAGACGGTGGGACAAGCGAGCAAGTTGGGGTGACTGAGAGCGGAAGAAGTTGACAAAGCGAGTCTGGACATCGGAGGAGGGGAGGGGGGATAAAGGGGTAGAAAAGAGATTATGATGACGAGCCGGTAGGTCTACTGCGGAGGAAAGAAGCTCTACACCAACCAGCAATCCGGTATACGTCCCCTTCACCGTCTAGCTCTAATGCTCGTGCAGGAGTCATCGGGATATATAAGGGCGACTGGTCCCTCATTCGTACAGTAAACCCATCACTCTTCCCATCCTCACCTCTCCTCAGGCCTCGACTGGGATGAGCAACTCGGAGGGTCTGGCTCGGTCAACTCAGTGAGCCTGACTCCCCTCTACTCCTTCAACTCCTCACTTGCTTCAAGATCGTCGCTGTCTCAAAGGCTATCGCACCGGTCAACCCGGTTCTGGGATCTGTCAACACAGGAAGGAAGCTTCAGACATCATTTCAGCTGCTACTCTTGTGCGCAAGCGTCCTGTTCAGTCACATCTCATCCCCCAGCAGCCTTTCTTCATGGATTTTAATCTCATTTTAAGCTCAAATTCTCGTTAATATCTGCCATTCGCCTTCCTTCTCTCCCTCTTGAGTTAATTAGCGCTCGAGCCCTGCTGCTTGCATCAGATTTGCGAGACATCTTTCCGCATCACCTTCATTTGCACACCAGCGTCTCCCCCACCGAACTTTGAATCTCCTGCACCCTGTTGATCCATCATAGCCACTGGCACCTGGAGCCATGCATCTTAGCATCCATGGAATCCCAAATTTCCTGAAAAGCAACATGGAGGGAAAGTGATACCTGTTGTTGAAGCTGATGCATCTGAATCAGCTGTGAATTCCCCGTCTACCAACTTAGTTTCGACTCGCTGTGCGATAAGAATCCAACCTGAGTAGGAGCAGGCTGGCTTGATGCTTGAGTCCTCAGACCGTCTGCGAAGACCAATTAGTTCCACACACAAGAGCCTGTCAAGGCTCACGTGAATTTCCGGGCAAGCCCATCTGGTTTTGCTGAGTCGAGTTAGGCAACTGATGCATCTGCGAATGTTGTTGGAGTTGCTGGCGATAGTGACATCAGTATTGGACGTGGAGAAACGAATACTGCAGACCTGCAAGTGCTGCTGCTGCTGATGATGATGCGAGAAAAGAAGTTCCGGATCGATCTGAGCACTGTTGTCGAACCCTCATCATCAATCCTGATCCATGACAAAGCAACAAAAAAGTTACCTGCTGCCGGAAGACTTGATCTGTGGCATCCCTGAGAGGCTTGATATTGACTGGGTGAGTCCCATCCCTGGGATTCCAAGCAGATTTCCACTCATAGTGTGATGAAGCCCCTAAGTTTCAGAAACCAATTTAGTATTCTTTGCATCCAATGCACCTCTGACATACTTGCATCGTCGGGGGAGGAAATTGCGCTTGCGAAAGAGATGCAGCCAAGCCCTTCAAAGATATTCTCAGTCACCCAATCTAAGCTCAGTCAAGTGTCAATCAGCTTACTTGTGTCTGCGCTTGATGTGTCATCTGATTCTGCAAGTTTTTCATTAACTTCCGATTCCACAGGACAATTTCAGATAACTTACCTGCATTTGCATCTGTTGGCTCGGAGAGGCCATGATATTTACAGAGTGCGAGGAATGAAGGGGCTGACCCTTGAAACACAAATGAACCAACGAAACTCAGTGCAGGAATCAGTACCTGACCCTGCATTTGAAGTAGTGTACCCGAACCAAACATACTGAGCATGGAAGGCTGTGGAAGTATAATGTCAGCATCAAGCACGGAGATGTAATTATCATTTACCTGTCCCAGCAAGGAATTAGTGGGAGCGAATCCCTGCCTTCACGTCAAAAGGGGAAGATTGTCGATAAACGATTGCACTTGTTGTCCAAACTGTTGTGACGATTCCGTTGCTTGCGAACCTTGGGGTTTCATCTTGAATGGAAATATTACATACGTGATTCCTACTCAGTTGAGGTCACCTGTTGCTGCTGCTGCTGCTGCTGCTGTTGCTGCTGCTGTTGCTGAAAGAGCTATGGCGTTGACTCAGACATCTTTCATGTCTCCTGTCGAACACAATTCTTACCTGCCCGGGCTGCAATAGCGGACGAGTCTGTAGCAGATGCCCGCTTCCATGCATCTTCTTGGTAACGTGAAAACGACGAAAAAAGCAATGTTCCTCTACCTGAGTAGAGGGCAGATTGGATTGGAGCTGGTTAGACAGCTGCCCTGGTTGCAACTGCAATCCCCCATGCTGAAAGTATGGTGATCACTAGAAAACTGCGGCATCAAAATTCAACCTGAGGGGATGCAAATTGTGCTGGCAGGTTGCCTGACAAGGAACCGAATGGCATGCCCATGCCCATGCCCATGCCCATGCCCATGCCTGAAGATTGGAATAAACGCAAGGGGAGATGTAAGACAGGGAAGATGAAACGCGAAACATTAGAAAATGCGTCCCAAAAGTAGAAACCGACCTTGAAAGGACTTCTTAGTATTCTGTTTCGAAACGAGGACTACTCTCATAGCGTCCAAGTTCACTGCTGAAATCGAATCAGCAAACCAAATTTTGGAAACGCACTGCTGTATGACCTGGAGGTGGCCGCCTGTTCGGAGCAACATTTGCCGTTGATACAACAACATCGTCTGGCTCTGGAATCGATGGATTAAGGATCTTACAAAGAGTCGGAACTCAAATTGTATACCAGCTTCACAAATGTGTGGCCCAATTTCACTCTGTCTCCATTTGCCATTTGGAACTGATATTATCTTGCAGAGCGTCACGTTCACACATCAACAAGAAACGGTTGTCTTGTCACCTGGGTTGACATCTGACTACCTTTAAAACTAGGTAGTAGCCGCATTAGCGCAGGATTAACAGTGACACATGTGCCATCTGAAGTCAAGAGAATTTAGTAACACATCAGGTACAAAGACTGTCAAGGACCTAGCCGCAGAATTGCAATACCGACACCAGCAGACGGTACTGATAAAATCTGTTGCACAATTAACATTAAATTCACGTAGGGCTCATGACCACCTCTTGAAATGAAATATGGTTCGGATCCTGCGAATTGCCAGCTCCCCCAGATCCCATGCTTCCGCTGGAGGAGTCGTTTGTAGAACCATCTTGCGATTTATTCGTGGCATTTTTGATCGCTTCAATACAAGCCTGCTCTAAATGTGAGAAGTTTTGACATGATAATGATGTAAACTGACCAGCAAAATTTGATTCCTGCTCTTTTTCTTTTGATAAAGTTCTTCATCTTCACCCAACTTGTGGGCACACAATAATTCAGCATGAGAGTTACTTTGAAATCCTCTCACCTGCACATTGCCTACGGGACGACCACCAGGAATTATATGTTCTAGAGCCTGTTCTCGCCTGTCATTAACTGCAAGGCACGAAACAAAGGCAAACCGATATTAGTTCTGCCGTTTTTTCACGATATCTCCTTTGTTTCGCCATAATTCAGCTGCAAATGTGCTACTTTCGACTGTTAAGGATTTCAGGTCATACTTTTGTAATTTCAAATATAAAACCACACCGTGGGAGAATCAGAGTTCCTACTGAATTTTGATTTTGAGCATTACACTGTCTGCACTGAAAATTAGTCACTCTTGTATCAAATCAAACTATTAAATGTCATTTCCATCAACATAATTGACCATGGATGTTCAACTACATGTGCATGGCATGGGGGAAAGAGCCAATCCAATTTGGGAAGGATGAGACTGACATGGAGGATGAGAATGATATAAAGCGGGTTGAAGATGAGATGAAGGAGAGAAATAACAAAGGATTTCTGGTCCAGTAGTTGTTAAGCTCTGGCGTGGAATGCGAAAAGCAAGAGGTAATCATGTAGTAGGCTGAGTGAGGAAAAAGAGGAGGGAAAATACAAAGACAGCATTACAGGCAGGAGAGAGGATGGTGAAGGCAAGGGAAGAAGTAAGGAGGGGGAGGGGGAAGGGGTGAGTAGGGAGTAATTGGTGGCTGTATATGCGAAGAAGGCTGACAATTTTGAACAAGACTGAGTCGAGCATGACGCCGAAGCGATGGATTGCCGCGGGGCAGATGGGGGGTGGGTAGGTATGTGTGATAGGGTGGGTGACATGTTGAGATTGGACAGGGGTAGGAGGACTGCGGGTATGGAAATCACGGGCAAATCACGGGGTGGTGCGCTGGTAGTACCATGGTGGTTGTAGGAAAAGGTGGGTAGTGATGATGAAGTGATGGTTCTCAAACAGTTGATGGTGAGGTGATGGAAAAAGGTGGGGTCCTTTGGTCTTGGAGGTGGGCATACACCCCGTCGCTTTAGGGTGAAGCGGGGGTTGTGAAATGGTAAAGAAGGCAAGTCGAATTGGAGGGTAGGGTAGACGTGGAGTGGCAGTCTGGACGCAGGATGAAAGTAGGTGGGGTTCTCTAAAAGGTAGGGGTAGGGGTATAAGATCGAGGGTTGTCGGGGGGATGCATCTGGTCACGATTTGAATCATGTAACGGGAGTAGCATTTGTGTTGGGTGGGGGAGGGGGTTCGAGAAACCCTCGAAAACATCTAGAACACTGGGGGTAGGGTGTACAGATGGTTGGGTGGGGTCAACGAGGTCACGATTTGAAACGGTCTTAGGAAAGCTATGACAAAGGGCATATGTAACAACAAGATACGATACTAAGACCAAGGAGGTTGGTACCTGCTATCACCCTCTGGTAGGATGGGGAGGTAGGGAGGGAGTTTAGGGGAATGGTGACCCTACCTACCCATATATCCCCCCTATATTTACCACAACACCGGTACTGACATAGCGCCGGGGAACAGGCCCATGACTTTGAGTAAACCATTGGACTTTTTACTCAAAGTTAAGTTAAAAATCAGGACGAGGACCATGACTTCTGCTGCGGTTTGGAGGCCGGGTCGGGGTCGGGGGTACTAGTCTGAGTAAAAAGAGTCTCGGACTCGAGTCCGACCTTGGGGCGACTCGAGTTATTATCAAGTTCACAGGCTGATGATTCGAGTCTGCGGCCCGGCCGGCCCGGCGGTCCGGTCGGCGCGGCCGCCGCGCGGAGTCCGATCCCTTTTACTCAAAGTCCGATCAATGCGGCCCGGCGGGCCCTTGAAGAGACGACGGTCTTTCATTTCAGTCCCGCCGGGGCGGCCGGTCACCGGGCACCGGGCATTCGGCCCATATCATCATGATCGGGATCCGGAGCCTCCGAGTCCGATATGGCCGGGCCGCCGAGTACCGGGCCCCGGCCCCGGCGGCGGACTCCGGCCCGCCGGACTCGGGATGCGTGCCGTGCCACCCGCCCGGCCCCGGGCCGCCGCCGCCGCACGGTCACCCCGATCCGACTCGCGCCCCCCCCCGGCGGCCCCCGCCGCCGCCGCGTGACTGCCGCAAAAAAACGGTGATTTTATGTAATTACTCAAAAATCATTTCTGGTACAAAAATTCAAACCAGGCAGCCCACCCCGCCCACTGTTTGAAAGAACTGAGGTACCCCAATTGATGCCCGTGACGGATCGGACGCCGGGTGTGCCTGACTCGCCTGCGGCCTGCGCCGCACCGGGGCCCGGCCGGCGGGCGGCAGCGGGCGGCAGCGGCATAGCCGCCGGGCTATGCCGCTGGGGGCCCCGGCTAGCCAGTGATCACTAGCCGGGGGCCCCGGCTAGTGATCGGCGGACTGGAGTACCGGCGGCCGCGCGTTCCGACCGCTGGACTCTCATCCGGCGGTCAGAACAAGGTCACGGTGCCGTGACAACTGGCGGCACAGTGCACAACCGCCGCCTCCAAATCACTGACGCGGCCAAGTTGGAACGGACTCGAGCCGCCGCCTTCAATGTTTCAGTGCCGCAACTTGCCATGATGGAACGTATGCCAGCCGTGCCAGTCAGATAGCGCCGAGTTAACAAAAACTCTCCTGTAAACCAAGACGACTTACGTGGCAGGCGGCCAATGTAGCGTATGGGACGAAGAGGGGGTCTTTCCTAGCCGTCTTGCTAAGGTCCTCTCATGTCTGGATGCTTGGGTTTCACATCCTAGTGTTGTATCCATGAGGATCCGGAACCACGGATACTCGTCGGATACTCTGCCGGATATTCCCTATATAGGCGGACGCATCTCGTGCGGACGGCCTCCTGAATGTCCCCCACTTGCATGCACAGTGAGTGTGGTGGTTGTGCGTAGTTTACCTCCTAGTAAACTTAGAGACTTCTATTTCCTGCTTCTCAATCTCCTTCATCCTTACTTTACTCGTGTCGTTGACAATCTCTGTGTTGTGTATACAACATTCTGGAAGCGAAGTGGTTGATTCATGACCTCGAAACAAGGAAGAGGAGGAAAGAAACCTCAGCCGGAAAGGAGCCCTCAACCTCGATCTAAGCAATCAGGAGCATTTCAAACAGAAATTGCTGAAGAGAGTTCTGAGGAAGAAGTCGAATGGAGCGAGCGGCTGCAGCTGCAGCAGCAGCAGCTTTCTCCGAGTCAGACCAGTGGATCTTTGACTCAACCTTATAGGGATGGAGTACAACGTGAAGCGCTGTCTAGCGCGGATCAACGGGCCCGAAACAAGAGGGATACTCCCTTGCGAAGTATTCTGCGATCAGAGGAGGCAACTCAGAGAGCAGCCTCCCCTGCAACATCGGTACGTCTGCCAAGCTCGGAAAATTTTTCATCCGACCCCGTCATGTCCTCGCCAGTGGCGCAGGACCGAGCTCTTCTCCTTCTTCGTCGAATGTGTGCCCTCCTGGCTGACACCATGCAGGACGAGCGTTTCCACATGCTCGCCAATGCTGCAGACGAATTTGCGACAGCCGACGCTGCTGCAACACCAGAGCTCCCGCATCTCGCACGGAAAGTTACCCTGCAAGATGCTAATGCTGATATCTATTCAGCTGAGGAATCAGCTAGCGCTGAATCCTCTGATCAGGAACCAGTCCTCTCCAATCGGACTCTCGTGAATGTGCTAACGAACTCCAAGAGTTTCAATTCCAGCCGCATTCCGATGTACAAAGGTTTTGCTGATCCCCGCTCTGTCGAAGAATTCCTTCGTCAGTGCAACCGCGAATTAATCGCTCAAGAGATCCCAACTCGCAAATGGGTGAAGAGCATCACGCCGTTGTTCACCAACGAAGTGATGGTGGTGGTAGAACGTAAGTACGGAAAGAGTCTCGAGGCCATCAACAAGCTTAAATGGGATGAATTTTCAACTCATCTAAGTTCGTGTCTAGCCCCAATGCGGCAAGCCAAGAATTATCAGACTCAGCTTGATCAGCTCAAGCAGCAGCCCAACGAATCCGCCTGGGCGTACTTGACTCGCGCCACGACACTCTTCGCAACGCTCGAATCGCAGGTAGGGTCTGCCATCCTGTACTTCAACGATCAGCCACTCCGGAAATTCATCAAGGGATTTTCGCATACGCCGACGCGCACGTCTATCCACACATGGTTTACGATTTATCGCAGTCAGTACGGACACGGAGAAGACATGTTCTCTCGCCTAGTCACTTTCATCACAGCTCTTCTGGACGATGGTGAACCGCTAACAGTGTCTAAGCAGCCTAACTCAGCTGCTGCTAACGCTGCGCAGACCTCTTCGCACACGAAGGCCAAAGCCAACGGTGGGCAGAACAAGAAGAAGTCCAACGGTAAAGAAAACCAGCGCAAGCAGAAGTCCATCCGTTGTTTTTACTGTCAAGAACCGGGTCACATCAAGCCGGACTGCGAGCAGTACAAGCGCGAAGTCGCTCTCCAACAGGAGCGCCATGAGAAACTCATGGCAACCCAGCATGAACAGCATGTTCAGCTTTTAGCTGCTCTTCAACCGCTCGCGACGCGTGCGGGAAACGAGTAGCGGCGGCAGGCAACGAGAGGGGAGCATCACTTGCTCCTCCTGCCGCTGGTCTTTGCCCCAGCCCTCTCTTACCAGGTAGCAGCGCTTTACCTCCTCATCGGAGCTCGCTAAGCCATTTCGTGCTGCCGCCTGATCGGAACGCGTCGTGCTCAACGGCCGCGTCCCTTCCTACGGGTCAACTACATGTTTGCCCCTGCTTAGCCCTCAGCCGTGGCGACGCCTCCGCGCCGCTTCAGCTCGCCTTACCCGATCTTATTCGGCTCCCCGTTAGCGTCAGCTCTTCCCGAGTTCATGCTCACCAGACCGTTGCCCTGCTCGATCACGGCGCGAACACAACACAGAGATTGTCAACGACACGAGTAAAGTAAGGATGAAGGAGATTGAGAAGCAGGAAATAGAAGTCTCTAAGTTTACTAGGAGGTAAACTACGCACAACCACCACACTCACTGCCACGGTGCATGCAAGTGGGGGACATTCAGGAGGCCGTCCGCACGAGATGCGTCCGCCTATATAGGGAATATCCGGCAGAGTATCCGACGAGTATCCGTGGTTCCGGATCCTCATGGATACAACACCTAGCATACAGTCTATCTCTCATGTGCTCCTCAATTCTGGTTTTGTGTGCATTAAACTCGGTCTTGAGCAAAAACTGTCTTGTTACAACTAAGGTCGATGTGATATCTGCGTGACTTTGGACTAGTACAAGTCTAACAAACTTGTATTCCGTCGGTTATGAGCCTCGATTACATGCTCAATCATGTTGATCTTATATTTGGTTAGTTGAATTGTTTACTGGAGTTTTTTCTTTCTTGGTATTGTTTTCCGTTACTGTTGAAAAATTCATGCAAATTCTATCAAGCTTTACACATTCGGATGACTCCTCTCTTCAATCAGGCTCTCTTTCTAGCCGCAAGTTGTTTAGGCCTCTCATCTCAGCCTCAATTTGTTTGATTGATCTTCGAATAGGAAAAAACAAGCCTTTCCCCAGCCAGATTGGTCGGTCGAATATCTGCTTAACCGTGTGGAAACGCACTTGAAGCTGATTCGATTCTTATTTTCTTGATCTTTGAGTAGGACTCCATAGCGTTGCTTTTCCGGCCGGGCGCTCATAGGAAAAATTGGCAAGATTTTTTTTTTTTCGAAGGGCCTGAGGGGTCCCTTCATTTCATGCCATGTGGGAGTACCCTACTTTGAGAAGGCGTGTGGGAGGGTACTCGCTCTTAGGAAAATCGTTGCTGCGCAGGGCCAAAGAGGGGTAGGGTGATTTGAATTTGGTTGCTTGGACACCTCACCACGCCAAACCAAAGTAAAAGTACGAATTTTAGAAGTATCTGTGGTACCAACTTAATATTGCAGCGTTTATATGGTACAAAACGAGGGCCAAACTGGTCGGAACTTCGACTTCCGAGAACCCCTCCGTTTGACTTTCGTTGGGGGGTGGGGTGGGTATGGAGCACCCTCAACTACCCACCTTTGAACCAGTTTGAAACTCTGTGATAGGGGGTGGGGGGTAGCCCCCATTTCTCATTCCCCAAGCCCCCTCTCCCTGGACGAGCAAGAGGCGATGAAATGGTGCCTTCCTGACTCGCGAGGATGAACCTTGATATTGAGAGACTTCGAATCTAACCCAACTGAGATAGGAATGAGATGAAGATCTCATATCATACCTGTAAGAGATGATCGAGCTTCTTTCTCAACTCTGCAGGTTGGGCCAAGGTTTGAATCATCCATCGTGTACTGATATATGCACCCTAGGTACAAACAATCCGCGTGTGTACTTGAAAATATTCCTCAAAGACAAGATGAAATTTTCATGAACAGCTAAGCAACTAATGATAGATTCACCATTGAACAGAATCAACTCTGATTGACCCTTCTTTCAAATTGCCGTAGGTTGAACGTTGAGCTCAAATGCATGATTTGTGAGAAATTTGTATCAAACTGTACCTTAAGCGACTTTGCTGTCTAGATATGTGTTCTCATGTCATCACTCACTTTCAATTCTTCTAATCTTACGGTCAGGATTCATGCACCTCACTTTTCTATAGAGAAAGCTTTACATGCTCAACCGTTCAATGATGCATGAAGAGACGTTTGCACAAAGGATTTCTTTACCTGCTAGGATAGATGACTTTGAATCATCGTTGTTGATCATGAATCACTATACCCATGATCAAGTGCATTGACAATTGCATTTCCATGTTTCATGACGTTGGATGATTTTTCTGTACTGCAACTAAGTTCTTCCTCTGTCATGACATTTCCACAACGCTGCAGAAACCTAGTTAGAAATGAAACAATGTGCAGATGAATCTGATATCAATAAATGAGATGTTCTTCGAATCAATCCTGCCTTGTTTGGACAGTTCGCAATGCTACCATGCAACAGTAGAGTTCTTGTCGCATTTGGCTCTACAGAGGGGTGCCTTGTTCAACAGAGCAAGCACTCGATGATTGTAAACGAACCACAAACACTGTGAATCAATAAACAGAATTCCACATTCAGGTGATCATATCTTTATTACAAGCGTTTCAATCTGGGTAAAAGCACAACTGACCTCCTTGTAATCCTGACGACGTTCCATCTTTTGCCTGGCGAAGTTATTTCTGTGTTAACCAAGAAGCATGTGACATGTAGCCACATCATAAATGCTGTACGGCCTGGAATATCAGCATCTTCAAAGTGCTCGTGTTTGCTGTGACCGTATCATCTGCTTGGCAGCGGCTCATTGATGGACACACGATCTGATGCAAGTTCACACCAGTAATATTTAGATGATGCATCATGTGATCAAATGGCATAGACTTTGGTGATTTGCAACATGTTTCATCGTTCCAACACATCCTTGAAAACCGGATGAAGAATCCTTCACGAACCACTGGACTTGCTTGTTATCATTCGATAGTGCTGTGGACCATCGTGGTTTCAAGCAATCGAGCAGCTCACTGCTAAAATGCACTGTATTTCTTGCGAGCCTATCAGCCATCATCGTGAAGACATGTGTTCTTGAGCTCACTGGTGACTGTACGGCTTTTGAACAATCCAGTCACCGTCGGATGATGATTCCCTGTCGTCTTGTGTGTAATCTCCATCCATCTACTCCAACTCAGTTTCCCTGTCATGCATCGCAGATAGCTTAGGGTATTTCACAACCCGGTTTCGATTGCAACGTATCCCTGTGATGGTGATTTTCACTTGTATTATTGATGCTCTTCGCTCACCAAACGATTTTTCGTGAGATCCACGCACTGTACGAAGCACTCCTCAAGGATCATCATCTCTACACCTCAGGAATTTCCCATGAGGAGGTTCGGTGAACATCTGATGTCTGCACACGCTGCCGCGGGCTCGCTGTTTGCGAGCCATGGTTAGGGCAGTACAGAGCGGTGCGACGTGCCCCGAACAAGGGGAGGCTCATGGCGTGTAGAGAGGTCGTTCAAACTTGTTTATAAAATTGTACCATAAGAAGGCTCTACAAATTAGTTAGTAGACTACCCCATGATCTCAGTGCAACTTCTGGGGTGCAGCCCTACTTCTCTGTTTATACTCAACCATTCCACAATACAGTTTAAAATATCTTTTTGGAAAACAACATCAGAGTTATAAACCTGAAATTTGAACCCTGTTTGAAATCCTCAAACACGCCACCCCCCAATCCACATAGAAAGCAGACCAACCCCCTCACGGGAAAACATACAGCCCAAAGCAGAAAAAGCAAAATGGCAACGCTATGGGAGTCAAATGGAACTACCAGGAGATCTGGCGGAAGTTTTCATGTCATGGAGCTAGGCTGTGGCATGCATAACTGGAGCTACTTCTGGATCGGCGAACAAGGTACTACTGCACAACAATCTTCAGATGCCTTGAAACGGATGTTCCAATCTCGCGGCAGCAATCTCTGGTCACAAGTTCTTTACGGTTCAAAATTTATCTTTTGGTCTTCAAATGCCGGCGGGCACGCTCTCTCTCTCTCTCTCTCTCTCTCTGTTATCTGAACTCCGAAGTTCTCTCCTCAGACTCTCTTATCTTATCCTCCTTCTCTCGTCATTGCATCAGCTCGCCAGGCATCTCCCTTATCTCTGCACTGCACATCTAATAGCCCTGCATGAAAATCTTCTTCAGAATGGACAATCCTTGAATGGTTATTGCCCACTCAGCATGACTGTGAACTTGACGTTGTATCGTCGTATCTTGACTTGGATCTGCTGACATTCTTGTTTGCGTGACTTTCTGACGTCCGATGTAACGTACTATTTCAGAAACTCGGGGGGAGGATGGAACGTATGCCAGCCGTGCCAGTCAGATAGCGCCGAGTTAACAAAAACTCTCCTGTAAACCAAGACGACTTACGTGGCAGGCGGCCAATGTAGCGTATGGGACGAAGAGGGGGTCTTTCCTAGCCGTCTTGCTAAGGTCCTCTCATGTCTGGATGCTTGGGTTTCACATCCTAGCATACAGTCTATCTCTCATGTGCTCCTCAATTCTGGTTTTGTGTGCATTAAACTCGGTCTTGAGCAAAAACTGTCTTGTTACAACTAAGGTCGATGTGATATCTGCGTGACTTTGGACTAGTACAAGTCTAACAAACTTGTATTCCGTCACAACTTGCCCGGCCCTGAATCAGGCTCGCGGCGGCAGCCGCGCACTGCATCTGAGGCTGAGACTCTGCACCGGACGGTCACGCCGGGCCGGGCCCAGTAAGCCCGGGAAGTTGGAGTCTGGTCACAAGAAGCCTACGGTTCTTTATGTTTCACGGTTCAAAATAGTTAACTTTTGGTCCGTCTTGAACTCGTCAATGATTTGACGCCCGGCCAGCAGTGAGGCTGGCCGGGCGGGAAAGCTTCTCTCTTCACTGAACCGTGCCTTATCACTTATTGCTGGCCGGTCCGATCTGTGAACGGAGTTACTAAGTTCTCGGAGGCTCGGCAACGCCCGTCCGACGGTCCGTCAGGAGCCGCGGGGCCGCCACCGGGCCCGGCGGCCGGGCAGTGACCGTACCGGCTCGGCTCAACAGGGTCGGAGCCCACAAAGACTACCCCTGATTTATTGGGAAGGTAAATGGGGGGTCCTACAGGGTGGTTCTATATCCGGTTGATGGCGCCAGAAATGTCGCATGATTACTGCAACAGCTGTGCAGGAGAGGAAAGAAGGGGAAGAGAGATCAGGGCAGAAAGATCTGGCAGACCAGGGGAGAGAGATCAGGGCAGAAAGATCTGGCAGACCAGGGGAGAGAGATCAGGGCAGAAAGATCTGATAGACCAGGGAGAGAGATCAGGGCAGAAAGATCTGATAGACCAGGGAGAGAGATCAGGGCAGAAAGATCTGATAGACCAGGGAAGAGAGATCAGGGCAGAAAGATCTGGCAGACCAGGGGAGAGAGATCAGGGCAGAAAGATCTGGCAGACCAGGGGAGAGAGATCAGGGCAGAAAGATCTGGCAGACCAGGGAGAGAGATCAGGGCAGAAAGATCTGATAGACCAGGGAAGAGAGATCAGGGCAGAAAGATCTGGCAGACCAGGGGAGAGAGATCAGGGCAGAAAGATCTGATAGACCAGGGAGGAGATCAGGGCAGAAAGAAGCGGTAAACTTATCTGGATGATAAGAGGAGGAGGAGGAGGCGGCGGCGGCAGCAGCAACAACAATAAAAGAATACTCTTCATTTTTGACGGGTTCTAATCGCGGTTTCGTATTCCTTTTCAACAGAATGTTCAGCAACTTGCGCCAATTCCAAGAGATGAATTCATCCTTTGCTCACTTGCAGTCACTCGACTTGGGTAGAATGTCGGTGAGGCCCCTCCCTCCACTTCTACTACTATTTAACCCCTGTCCTGTCAGCCCCAGCAGCAGAAGCAGTTTGCCGTCGAGTTCTGCACGACGAGTTACCGCACTGAGATGGAGGTGAGGGATGTGCTCTCCTTTGTGCATCCATTTTTGCAATGACAAGAAGAAGTCGAGGGTGATATTGCTGCTGCTGCTGCTGCTGCTGCTGCTTGATGCTTGTTATGATGACAATCAGGGAGAAGGAGGTGAAATTGGGAACCATGACAGTGATGACAGCCGTGAAAATAATGATGAATAGTTGTGTTGCGGATTTGAAAACGATATTGATTAATTTTGTCCAGCAAAAACACTGTATGGAGAAAATCTTCAGCGGTAATTTATCTTGTTGGCTATCATATCATGACGAATGAGCAGGAAACATGCAGTTCGAAGACTCTCTTACGACCATGGGATAATCATGAGTTCGTTATTTATGATTTTGTTACAAACTCTGTTCTTTGCCACAAAATGGAGACGTAGAACGAAGAAAGAATAATTATCGGCGATTCTTTTCCATGCCAGAAGGACCTGCAGCTAATGTCCTGAACCTCGTTCATTCAGATTTCTTCACAATCGTTCAGTGCTACTTCTTGATGAGCAGTGATTCTTCGCCCGCACCATCACCGGACTCAAATTCCAGAGAGCCTTCGCTCCTTTCACCTACTTCGACTGGAAGTGAGTAGAGTCATAGGAAGAGGAAACTCGCGACCCCTGCTGTCGCTGCTGCTCGCGCTAATCAGGGCCTGGAAGACGCGGATCGTTCATCTCTCGCGCAGGCAGCACGAGACCACTCACAGACGGTTTGGGTGGCGTCATGATAACCTCGCGCTGGCAACAGCTGAGTGGAGCTGAGGAACTAGGAGACTAGTACCTCCTGCTCCAGCCACTCCAGTACCCGTATCTGGTTCCAGTCACGAGCCTGTCCAGCATGAGTACCTTCTCGAACCCCTCCTCTTCAACGTCCCTCCCTCTATCCCTCTTCCTCCTCCCATGTTTCCGCGCTCACTCGTGATATCATCGTCCTGCCCTCATTGTCCGTCTGATTCAGTTTCGCTCCCTTGGAATGCAGCAGCCTAGCCAAAATCAGCGACATCATCTCTTCCTCATCCCCCATCTCCCCCTCTTTTCATTGTCTTTCACCCATCCTCAACCTGCTATCCCCTCTCCCTCCTCATCTCACTGTGCCACTTCAAGATGTCCCCTCCAGCACGCCAGGTAGATCGCTGTCCCCAAGCTGGTTCAGAGCAGCCAACGTGCCCAACACGCGTACCAGAGTATCCCTTGACCGTCTTGTCGTCGATGTGCTGCTGAAGATTTGTTGACGCATCCACGATCATGCTCGTGATGTCTGCATTGCCACTGAGCGCTGACAAAAAGAACGTCAGTCAGGCTGTGGGGATAAAGGAGGATCAGCATCGTTTACCTGCTACGTGTAGCGGAGTTTGTCCTTCCTGATCCTTGCTCGTAACATCAGCTCTGCCAGAGGTATTAGAAGAGAGGGGGAGGAAGGGGGAAGGAAGAGGATAAAGCGAAGGAGGACAAGGATGAGGATGAGGAGTACGATCACTTGTGACTGATGAACATGCGTACGAGATCGACGTCCTGCAGGATCACAGCGAGATGAAGTGGGGCTGAGGAGAAAAAGGCGTTGAGTACAGAGATCAGAAGTGGATGCGAGGTAGGAGGGGAGGCAGGGAGGTAGCAATGCAGCAAGGGATTCGCATTCTCTCACTCGTATTGTCGTCCGATCTCAGCGCATGGACGGCTCTCGGGTCTCTGAGAATCAAGGGAGTCACCCCGGAGGAGCATGCAGTCATAAGGCAAGGAAATTCCACCTCCGCAAGATCGCCCGCACATTCTCGACGCTGTTCGGCGATTCACACGCCCCTGCAGAAGAAATGAGCAAGTGGGCAGAGATGGACTGATATCGCATGCACGCACTGAAGATCTCATTGTCTCGCAGAGGACAAAGACAAGGGCAGAATTTGCCAATCAGCTGCAGAGAATACAGGATCAACCAAGAGAAGAAAGAGACTGTCAATCACCTCAACAACTCGACTCCTTGCCATTGACTTACAACCCCGCGACAACAACTGTCGTGCCGTTGAACTATGATTGCGATCAGGGATGACACATTAAATGCTACAGTGTAGACCTACCTGACTGATTGCAAAGTACGAACAAGATGCAATAAAGAGAAATGCCACTGAGATAGTCTATGTGAGACAAAGACAACAACATCGGGAATGAGAGTGAGATTTGAAGCAAAAAGAAGATAAGCTGAGATACGAGCCAAGTATATTCTACCTTCACGCGCAACCAGTGAATGAGAGAGCAAGAACCTAAAGAGGAAAAGGAGAAACATCAACAAACTCTTCAACAGAACCAGAGAAGACCTCTTGCCATCAAACCATGCCAGCAAGGTACATCATTCAGTCATTACACGTCGCAAGGTCGATGACGATCGCTGGTGTAGGTGGAAACTGCAAGTCCAGAGTCAGTGAGGACATATTTGATCTCCCTCGCTCCCTCGCTCCCTCGCTCCCTCGCTCCCTCTCTCCCTCTCTCAGGCTGGGCGCTCGCATGACGAGACGAAATGATAGTGAGCCAGACTTGAAAAGGAAGGTGAATATTTAAAGTTTGGAGATATCAATTCAATAATGCAATCCAACATTTTAAAATTCCTTGTCCACAAGACTCGAACATGCCGCTAAAGCTAAAGCTACATCCACCAGACAATATGCAGCTACATCTGAAGCTACATCCACAAGACATTACTGCTGTCTAGTCGCGCAAGGATCTGAATGTCCTGACAGCAGTCAAAACTAAGCGAGTCATGTGGCGGAGATTTCATCGTGCTAGAGAAGATGCCCTGAAAACATCAGCCAATAAGAGGGAAGGACAGGCGATCACGAGAAGTAGCGAGTAGGCATCGAAGAAGCAGGGCAATGAAGTAGCGAAGGAGCAATATTGGCAGCTCCTCACGAAGGCAAAGTGGTATTTGCAATCAAATCAGCCGCAGCTGCAATGGGCACAGCAGGAAAGACCAGATGGTGGAGGATGAGCGAGGAACACATCGAAAGACATATCGGTAAACGCAAACCTTTCTGTCGTCGCAGGAGAATTCCCACGGATTTTTGTCAATCATCCAGCTATCAGAATCGTCTGTGCTCTTTGCTGACAACTCATTCTCGTAAAGACTTGCGCTGTGGTTCTGAGAAGCAAAACTCAGAAAATGAGGAATTGTGACCTGCTAATCCCACCATTCTTGTGTCATCATAATTGCTACCTTGTTTGGTAAAAAAACCAATCTCCATGTCATCTGAGCGAAAGTCAAGGAGTCTGTAACAGTCAGATGGTTGCAAACCTTGCTCGTTCTCATCCAAGTAGAGATCTTGCGGCAAGAGAGGACGCGTTGCTATCACCTTTGGCATGCTTGACGTGGAGCTGCTTCCAAACTTAACCGGAGCACGTTGCATGGAGCTCCTCTCTGATTCCTTGTTGTCTCTTGTCGAGAGCTCGAGGGCTTCCAGCGCTTCTTTGACCATCGACTTTCGGAAAGCATCGTCTTCGGTGCACCAGAGCTCGCAGGTGCGGTTCTGATTGCTTTCTTGAAGAAAGTCTTCACCGGTTGAACCCGAATTCCCGCTCCTCAAATGTTCTGATCGATCGCTCGCGGTAATTCCCCCGTAGTTGAGCAGAGTATTATTTCTGTGCAAAAACAAATCATGAAATAAAAGAGTGAGCAGACAGGAATACCTGAGGTCTATGGAGCACATCTTCTGCAATGCTTGCTGGTGAATCCTACTTGATAGACTTTGAGGCTTCTTCAGATGATCTGCACTCAAATCTATCTCTGAAAGCTGTTCAGCTGATACCAAGATTCCGTACTACACATTGCAAACCTCTGGTTGCACAGTTTTCTTCAACGCGCTTCAGAATTTGATAATGCTCAACAATTTCTCTCCCATTTTCAGCCAGCATGTCTATGTTGTTAGACAGAGACACCGATAAAGGCAATTCACAAGATGAGCTGTGTACAGATCTGAGAAAAGATTCACAAGATAAAATCAC
The DNA here is from genome assembly GCF_000315625.1 of Guillardia theta CCMP2712. Classification (NCBI taxonomy): domain Eukaryota; class Cryptophyceae; order Pyrenomonadales; family Geminigeraceae; genus Guillardia; species Guillardia theta. Next base: position 47,032 of record NW_005434657.1, read on the forward strand.
TTGACGTTCAACAGTCACTACATTTCATCTCTCTCATCGAAAACTTCAGTCCATGCCTGATGTCGATCACAGTTGCCTGCAAACCTTCGAGTCACTTTCTTTTATGTCTTCCTATCTCGCAATACTTGGTTGAGGGGATAACAGAATCCAATCACGGACTCGAGCACCTTTTTCTGTTCCAATCCAAATCTGTGCCATCAACAGTGAGCATGTGTCTACTTATGACGTAGCATTCACTTTATGGACTGGAGAGTTCATCATTCTTGACCTCGTGTCTCTTAAATAAATGTTTGCAGAGAGCGAAGAGGATTGCACTGGTTTATCAATACCTGTAGAGAAAATCATATCGTTTGCGTCAAAACGGCCCAGCGCTCTAAAATTGCTCCATTACCTGCCCGCATGTACCATGACTCGACCCATGCCGAATGTCTTCCATTCATCATTGTCCATCCCTCTCGCTCTATACCAGCCATTCCCCTCGCTGATACCTCACCAGGGTAGTGACCTTACCACCCCAACCCTGTCTAGATAATAATTTTAATATACAACCCCACCCACTGGAATTACTCAGGTTAATACCCCCCCCGATCGCCATGCCGGGACTAATTGGTCCACCCACCTTGTTCCGCTAAACCAAGACTTCAATTTCCGGCCTGGCACATACTACCCGTGGTAAAGGAGGGGGCCGCATATCATGTCATGGAGACTAGTGGGTACTTTTCACCCCTCAGTACGCTTCAGGAGCAGAGGGTAGTCAGCGATTTGTCGTTGCCCTACTTACCATTTTATTAGCTAGCCGCCTCAGTAGTGCCGGTGGGTCCGGTCCGAGTCTGGCGGCGACCGGATGAACCAGGTCGGACCCGGTGGTTCTCCGAGGACAGTATGGTACTAGTACCAGCATGTAACGGTAGTAACTCAACCGGGAGTGTGACCGGTACTCGATTCGACTGTAGAATTTTTGCAAACCACATGCCGCGGCACAACAGGCCAATGAAATCGTTTACTCAAAGTTAAGTTAAAATCAGTACGAGGACAATCAGGAGAGTCGAGGAGGCTTGACCCTGACACAACTGTCGCACAGGCCAAACGGCGAGAAGAGAAAGACAGCGAGAACCAAACCCAATCCTGCCGACTGCTGTCCCCCAAACTTAACTTGTGTCTGACTCGTAGTACCTTCACTTAACGGCGCGCAGGGCAAGTCCCCCGCGCGGCCATGCCAGCCTCGGATGTCGCGGTGGCCGCCGCCGAAGGAATGAGACGCATACCGGGATGCACCCGCGATGATGGCAGCGTAGGACAGGGAGGCCTTGAGCTGACGAAATATCCTGGACCGGATGCGTTTGCAAGTCGGATCACCTGAGACGTCTTGCGAGGCCGAGATACCATCCAGCGCTGCCGTTTCCTTGTTCCGACCGAGCGATCCGCCAGCCACCACAGAAAGCGCAACGCATCGTCCTGCCGCGGCAAGAGGCCATCAGTGCTGGCGATGATGGGAAGAAAGGCCTTTGGCGGGACGTGCTGAGCATATGCCGCGAGGTCACGATGCCCTCGGATCTTCCGCTGTGCTGCCGCTTAATGATTTACTTTACTCAAAGTTAAGTTAAAAATCAGTACGAGGACAATCAGGAGAGTCGAGGCCCTGAGGCTTCGGACCCTGACACTGCCGCACAGGCCCGGGCCAAACGGCGATACCTGGACAATTTCCCCGGCGCGCCATGCCAGCGACATCGCTGTCGAACCTGCAAGGGTTCTTCGAGTTCGCACAGTAGTCCGCTTACTCGGATTGAAACCCTGCTCGGCCCCGGCCGCGCGGCGTGACTCGGGTGACGCCGGCCCCGGGCCCGGCCCGGCCGGGCGCCCCGGCCGGCGTAAGACCTGCCATTCGTGTAACCATGCTGACATGCTGATGGACCTTCTGGTCAGGGACTATGGTGGAGCAAGATGAGGGAAACTCGAGGGGCCCCTGGAGGAGGGCAGTTGAGAGGACGCGATGATGAAAGGGAATGAAAGAGGACTGGGAAGGGTTAACACAGCAGAGAACTTGAGGGAGGAGAGCATAGAGAGTATTAGGAAATGAAGTGCGAAAACATTCAGGGTTTGTAAATTGAACCGAGGGGTTGAACTTGTTCTCTTCTCCAGGTTTTTGTTATCGAAGCTTTATGTGGTAATTTTCGTTTGTTGTTGAGGACACAATCTATCTAGGATTTCTCAGCGAGCAGTCAATGTGCATACATGATATTTTGAAGGGTCGTGGCATTTGGGAAAACTTGTTTCATACAAGGAGGACATCTTATCACGTCGTAAAGAAGTACACGAGAATTGTCCCGTCTAAAACCAACAGCTCTCACTGGCAGAAAGAAACTGATGCGGGAAAAACAGATGACTCTATACCAGGTGGGTGGGAGGCATGAGCAGGAAGATTTCTCACGTGGCATGACTAGGATTCGTTGTCATCTCGGTGATATCCAAGAGAAACTTGGGGTACTCCACCAGACATTCTTTCATGCGTTAGCTGATTTCACTGAGCTAGGCGTGCATGTCCAAGACAGCGTCCGAGACCATTCAGGACAAAGCGGACTGGTATGCAGGATCAAATGCTTGAATCATCCCCTCATTTTTCACAACACACAGGAGGAAAGGGTAACAAAAACGTCAGAACCAATTACTTGTTGGGCTTGGACGATTGATGCAAACAGACAGCTCGATTAAACCCATAACTTTAGTCCTTACACTCAGAGAAAAAGCTTGTACAGCATAGGCCTGCTAAATTACAGCCAACACACTGGCAACGATCATCTGTTCTGCCTCATCAAGAGGTTTTTTTTGCGCAGCGATTTGCCAGTGAGGCGAGAAGTCTGGTTTCCTGAAACCAATCAAATCACTAAAGATGTGGGAAACTAGACGTCACGTACATGTCCTGTTCTTGCACCACTGATCAAGAAGAACGCGCTCATCTTCATGGTTTCAGCATTGAATTGAAGACATACATGATTACGAAGCATGTCGGACTGTGCGGCATTCTGAGCTTGATTGTGAAATCGTCCGTCTCATCACTGATGGCGGTGAGCAACAGTTGAGGTAAAAAAATGCAAATTCCACCTGGAAATCCTGTTATGCTTGAGTTCTTTGTTCTTTGTTCGAAAGACATGCAGCCTAGGGAAAGAAAGAAATCAAGTAGAGCGCGCCGAATCACGAGTACAAGGCAAAAAATGACGCAAGAACCTGCGATACAGGAAGTGGCTCCTAATCCAAATTGCGATAGCAGTATGCAATTCATCTGAGTTCTCAATATACGGTAGCAAGTTTCCAAAAGCGATGGCAGGAGGGTCCATGGGAGGTTGACACCTTCATATAAACCCTAGAAACAGACAAGTAAGAAAGAAATATCAAATCCATGTTTGAAATGGATGTTGCTGTTTCAACTTTGTACCTCTTGCTGTTGGCCCTCGTACTCTTCAAGGATCACTTGAGCTCAGGCTACTAGTTCTCCATGCTATCACCCATTCAGATCAATCTCATGTCCCTCCCTCCGCTTCCCTGCCCTTGCAAAACGTGCACTGTCGGCACCGCTAAGTACATGGCTGCATTCTTTCAGGTAGTACCAAGATGATGGGAGACCAGACGCAACCCCTACCCCAGACCAGACCCCAGACAGTACCCCAGACCCAGCCGCTCAGCCTGAGACCCAGCCCCAGAGCAGCCCCAGACCTTTACCCAGACCCCTACCATCCCATGTACCATCCTGCCTACCAGTACCCCCATAATTTATACTACTCGAAGGGGTAGAAGAACTTTCAGTTGGAAATCGGTCCGCTTAGCAGGACTGTGAGTTGCCAACCGTCTCACATGCTCTCTATCGAGCTCTTCTCTCGTGCTCTTCATACTCTCTCTATCTCATACTCTCTCTATCTCATACTCTCTCTATCTCATACTCTCTCTATCTCATACTCTCTCTATCTCATACTCTCTATCTCATACCCTCTCTATCTCATACCCTCTCTATCTCATACTCTCTCTATCTCATACTCTCTCTATCTCATACTCTCTCTATCTCATACTCTGTCTATCTCATACTCTCTCTATCTCATACTCTCTCTATATCATACTCTCTCTATCTCATACTCTCTCTATCTCATACTCTCTCTATCTCATACTCTCTCTATCTCATACTCTCTCTATCTCATACTCTGTCTATCTCATACTCTCTCTATCTCATACTCTCTCTATCTCATACTCTCTCTATCTCATACTCTGTCTATCTCATACTCTCTCTATCTCATACTCTCTCTATCTCATACTCTCTCTATCTCATACTCTCTCTATATCATACTCTCTCTATCTCATACTCTCTCTATCTCATACTCTCTCTATCTCATACTCTCTCTATATCATACTCTCTCTATCTCATACTCTCTCTATATCATACTCTCTCTATCTCATACCCTCTCTATCTCATACTCTCTCTATCTCATACTCTCTCTATTTCATACTCTGTCTATCTCATACCCTCTCTATCTCACGTTCTATATCTGCTCATGCTCCTTGTCTACTCATGCTCTAGTATCGTGGCTCTCCTACTGTTTGATAGTGATGATAGTAACAAGGATGAACATGACGACACTGATTGACAAAGACGTCGGACCATGATCACGAGACGACGACGACGACGAGTATGATGATGATGATGATGATGATGATGATGATCGGACGATGATAATCATCATGGAGGAGGACGAGGAGGATGTCACAAAATGACGGTTCTTAACCTGTGCAATCAAACCTTACAAAGCAGTGACGCATTGATATTATATTGACATAATGTAGATGGAGCTTTTCCCCAAGCCTCCTCCATGCACGTCCATGTACTACACCAGCATACCTGAAGCAAGTTTGAAGACTTCTGCCAAGTCGTGGAGGCGAAGTTCGTCCTCTTACGGCGACTTCTTCTCGACTATTCCTTTGCAGCAGATCGAAGAGAGATTGAATTCAATCGCAACCAACACTGAGGTGACAACCATGTTCACAGCGCTCAGGCTCATGCACATGCACATGCTGCTGATCCCTCTCCTGTCTATGTGATTCAACTGCTCTTTCTCCCCTCCTGCGCTTCTGCCTGCCCCATCAACTTTCCTCCTAACACATATCTTCTTCGGCGCTCCTGGACCTGGTCCTCCTGACTTCCTCTGCAGGCGTTCGATCGGGAGCTTGAGTCAGAAGATCCTCCTCCCTTCGTCTCGACCTCTCATGCCTCTCATGCCCCCATGCCTGACCGAGCCATCCAGCAGCACTTCATTCACAAGCGCACTTCTGCCTCCCTCGTCGATGGCAGTGGTCAAGCGCAGGTGGTCGAGATCCCGCTGGAGCTCGCGGCTCCCAACTTCTACTTCTTGAGGGACGCGGACGGGTCGAGGAGGGTGCTGGAGGTCACAGACCCTTCGCTCCCTCCGACCAAGACCAGACACGAGGAGGCGATGGCAACCAGCAGCGTGCGATCCATGTCCAACGTGCAGAACTCGGGGATGCAGACTAGACACCAGAAGGACTTTGTGGACATGCAGTCGCGTGCGGACAAGTTGGAGAAGCGAGCCAGAGAGATCGGAGCAGAGCGAGAGCAGCGCGCGGCCAGCACAGGCGCCTACGGAGAGACGGAGCGGATGACGATTCCTCGTGTGTTCAAGTATGAGCACGGTGCAACGTTGACGAAGCGCGATGTGGAGATCATGATGAAAACGAGAAAGCCAAACCCTCACCCCCCTAGCGCGACGGTGGCGACGGCAGGAGAACTTATCTACTCCTCCGCGGAGGACGTTATGTGAGATGAGCTAGACAGGCGGCAGGTGGAGGTCTTTGATTGCCTCATGCATCTGGGCTCTTGTAAATGTCTTCGTCCGATAGATCTTCAAAGTCGTCCTGCAGAAAGTCAGTGACGAGCAGGAGGAGCGAGGAAGAGGGGGAGGGGGAGGGGGAGGGTCAGGCACTCGGCCAGTGAAAGCCAGGAACTTCACCGAATAATCTTCGCATTCGAAGTTTCCAAGCTCGAGCAGCTTCATCGAAGTGTGATCCGTCAAATTCTCCCATGCGCACTCCTGCACAACCTTGTGAGCCTCGTGGCCTCCTCCTTCTCAATGTTTTCATTTCCAACCTTGCCAACCCGTCCGCTCTCCTTGTCCCTCTCGCTTGCATCCTCGAAGTTCTCTCCACTCCCTCCGAACTGCTCAGAGACCTGCCGCTCTGTGCTGTCGTCCTCGAAGTCGTCCTCGTACATCTGTTCCATAAGCAGCCGTCTCCTCCTCTCCTCTCTGTTACCTCAGACTCCTCCCGCTTGCTAATACGACTTTGTTCCTCCATGCCCGGCGGAATGTCATGCCTGGTGACCGGGCATCAAAGGGGGAGGGGGAGAGAAAGAGACAGTAAGGGAGGAAGCGCGCAGGGAATGGAGAGGAGGGAAGAGGAGAAGAGCGGGTGACGAAGTGAAGTCACAGGGGAGGAGGGGAGGCGATCATGCTAACATGCTATCGTCAATCCAGATCAGCTGGCTGTTTCCCTTGAGACTGTCTTGGCTAAACGGGCTGCGGCCTTTCTCACACTCGTGCCATGGACAGTCTTCTCACCTGTCTTCCTGCTCCTGCCCGTCTCCAGCAGAGCTGGGCAGCTGGGACAAAGATTTCATGCTCGTCTCAACCAAGAGGATCTTCCGTGGCTTGACTTGGGTGCCTTGCTCCTGCTCCCGCTTACCCTCCTCTCGTCCCTCATCTGTTGCAAGGCATCAGCAATGCCTCACCGACCAAAACGTTTCACCTCCGTCCTCCTCAGCGGTTTGTCCTTTTGAATCGTCCCTGGCATACGCGTGGAGGAGACGGACGTAGCTGTCCTGTGAGGTGTCGCCGCTTTTCTGGAGGCAGAGACGAGCGTCTTCATCGAGCCTCTGCTTGGGAGAATCTACTTCCTCCTTGATGGGAATGTTGATCTGCGAGGGTTGAGCGGCGGCTGGGCAGAGAGAGGACAAGACCTGACTGAGATCTGAAAGATCCTTCATGTCCCCTGCATACTTCTCGTCCTCGACGGGACTTCCAACGGGACACTGTGAGGAGAGTGAGTGAAATTTCAGGGCAGAAAGAGCAAAATGGAAGAGAAATGAGATGGAAGAGGAAAGAAAGAAGTCCGAACATTCAAAAACCCGTAAGATTTGTGCTCAACTTCCATCTCGAGCGGTGAAGGCATTCTCCATGCTGTTTCAAGAACATTAGGAGGAGGAAGAGGAGAACATCAGGGGGTGACCTGAAGAAGGCTTGGAAGGACATGAGCTCTCCTGGCTGGTGGAAGACTCGTCGGCAAGGTACTTGTGGGCCGAAGATGGCGTCCCTCTTTCTTGTCATGAGCTCCTCCTCCTCCTCCTTGCTCGCATACCTTGAATCCTGTACCTCGTTCTCGATGTTCACGATGACTCTGTGGATCCGCTGCAGGCGAAGGGTGAGGAGGATGAGGGAAAGTAGAAGCTAGGAGAAGACGGGGGAGGAAGGGGACAAGGGAAGGTGACAAACTAATGCAACTGAGAAGCAGATGGAGATCGATCAAGAGGATGCCGGCGAAGAGAAACTTACTGGAGTTCGATCGGTTGACATGTTTGAAGCAGAATGCTCGAGGTTTCTGGGGTTGTCTTGACCAACAGTGAGCCCTTCGAATCAAAGAGCCGCATGAACCTTCTGCTGCCCGTCGAGATGAGTGCGAAGATTTCCAGTCCAGAAAGTTTCTCTTTGCTCTGCTGCTGACGGCAGAGCTCATCTCACTCTGCTCTTCCTTCTCCACTGACATGTCCTGCCACCACGTTTGACAAAGGAAGAAGAGGAAGAGCAGGAAAAGAGGCAGAGAATTTGAGAAAGACGAGGTGGAGAGGGAGGATATCATAGAGGAGGGGTGTTGCTGTCGAAGATGTTGGTAGGGTAGTATTGGCTGTAAGTGGAGGAGGAGGAGGAGGAGGAGGAGAAGGAGGAGGTGGTGGTGGTGGTGGGGTGGAGGAAAAAGGAAAACGACCTCCGGCAACTTTATCTCAGGCAGAGATTCACGGGTGAAGCAGACGGAAACCTTGAGATCTGGTTGTCAGGACACTTTTCTCTCGACTCCTCTCCTCAACCTCTTGCAGGAATTTTCTCTGAAGGACTTCCGAGACTGATGGACGTTTGGCCGGGTCTTGCTGCAGTAGGTCTGGGAGCAGAAGTCAACCAATCTCTCTGCACGTATCCATCCTTTCATCCTGAACCTCCCCTGCCCCCATCCTCTGTGCCTCTGGACTAAACTCATCTCGTAGTGTGCTCCCCTCCTCTTGTCCCTCCCCCCCTCACCTTCCACCAGCTTCGAGATGTCCTTCCCCCACTCGTCCTCGTTCACCGGCGGGAACTGCCAGCACGTCAGGAAGTGACGGAGGGCGGGAGGCCTCCACCTTCCCCTGCATGATGTTGAGAACTAGCTCGTTGAGGTTCTTCGCCTCGAACGCGTGACGTAGCATGACAACCTCGTACAGCAGGCAGCCGACCGCCCACATATCAGACTTGTGGTTGTAGGGCTGGTTCTGGCACAGCTCTGGCGACATGTAGTAGGGAGTGCCAATGACTGTGGACGCCATGTCCTCTGTCGAGCTGAGGGACTTTGAGATTCCAAAGTCTCCTAACTTGACGCTCGTCCTGTGGCTGCCGGGGGGCAGGCGCTTCAGACACGCCTGCGGCACGTAGCCCTTGTGCTCGAGGTTCGACATCCCGTTGACCCGCTCGCTGAACCCGAAGGTCCATCCATCTCGTGCCTTGTGGGTCACGAAGAAGAGCCCGTCTTTCTTCACTTGCGGTGTGTACTTCCCCTCCTCCTGGGCCCCGCGCTCCTCCTTCCAGTCGCTCACAGCCATCTGTCGCTCAGGCACGATGAAGACATTCTGTGACTTGAGGTCGCGATGAAGAATTCGCTTCTCCTCATGGAGGTACCTCAGGGCCTCCAGGATCTGCGCCAGCCACTCCAGCACCTGCTCCATGGTAAAAGTGCGCGAGGAGGACCGGGCTGCTCGGATCTGCGAGTGCAAGTCTCCTCCGCTGCAGAACGCCATGACGATGCAGAGGTGGCTGTCGCGGATGAAGGAGTCCTTGTAGGCGACGATGTTCCTGTGCCTCAGCCGCTGCAGCATCTTCACCTCGTTGATCGCTTCCTTGTGCTCCTTGGAACCCTCCTCCACCACAAACACTCTCTTGAGCACCACGAAGCTGCTTGTAGTCCCTCGTCTCCGCGCAAGGTACACGCTGCCGTAGGACCCATGCCCGATGCGCTTGATGGCCTCATACCTGTCCGCTACGATGCCGCCCTCCATAAGGCCTCCGCCACCAGTCGTCAACTGCGAAGCTACGGCATTGCCAACCCTGAGCCCGAGGTCCACGTAATGTCTCCGGTTGCTGCTGACTCGCAGATGGAAGAAGCTTCGCGACTTGCTGTCACTCGCATGCTCGTCCAAGAATATCAAGCAACCTGCACCTGCTTCCATCTCTGTTAGCGATTCCTCGCCATGCCACTTCGCCTCTCGATCCACATCTCTTCCCATCCCATCCCTTCCTCTTCTCTCTCGCTTTCTCGCACTCCCTGCACTCAGCTTGACCTCGTTCACACTGCTCATCCTCTTCTCTCCCCGCCCTCCCTCCTCTCCCTCCCCCTCTCAGCATGAGTCGCTCCCTAAACAATTGAAACCTGCTCTTTTTCACTGCCTTTTACTGCCTAAAACCGTTGAACGGAAACCGCTGCGAGCTCTGGGATGGCTCAAGTTGGCGGAGGCGCTGGAAGCGGAGGAGGAGACTGCATGAGGTGTGGAGGAGGAGGACGGAAGCGCTGCTCAGCATGCAAGAGGGTCGTGTACTGCTCGAGAGACTGCCAGAGGTTGGACTGGGAGAGGCACAAGCAGGAATGCAATAAGGAGCAGATGAAGTGGAGAGCAGGTGGTGGCAGGGAGGAGTCGCTAAAGGATTGGAAGCGAGAAGAAGGAGAAATGGCCGTTGATGCATTGCAAGACCATGACTCTCCCTTCTTCCGATCTTCTCTGCGCGTCGCCAACGTTCCGGGCTCCTCCTCTCCATCCCCATCACCACCCGGTTCTCCTCTCACGAGTGGGATTCGCATCCTGGCAGACGGGACCCATCAGATGTTCGTGGCAGGAAGGATGTGCGACCGAGACGGTTTCCCCCTCCCCCTGGAGAGCAAGTTGTCGAGGCCCGAAGTGCGCGTCGTCCCTTGTGTGGGGTGCGGTGGGCAGGGGAGGGTGTCCACAACATGTGACGGGATAGTGAGAACTGAGTACTGCAGCAAGTGCGAGGGAGAAGGAGCCATCGTCATGAGCTATGGCGCAATGGAGACGAACAGGTCGGTTGCATGAGGGTAGGAGGCACATGAAATAGACTTGTACACCTTAATTGTTTATCGCAATGGCTCAACCTGTACCAATGATTGCCACATGGTGCATCCCATGGCGGGAGGATCATCGAATGGCAGATGAAACGACGTTTGCGAGCCTGCGTTTCACACTGTGAGCGAAGTGCCGACCTACCTCACGGCACCTGAAGGTGGGATGAGCGTATCGGAGGGTGTGGAGCAGCCAAAGGAAGGAGGAAAGAACCTGCGAGAGACGGGGGTCAGAGCTCATGACTAACACCTTGATGAGACGATCGTCCATACCACAAGAGATCCAGCTTGATGCGATGCTGCAAGCTCTACTGGAACTCCTCCCCACAAAGTTCCAACGCCGAGGCTGATTTGCAGGAGCAGAGCGCCTGGAGCGCCGTGAGACTCTTGCGATGACAAGAGACTGAACTATCAGAGGCGTGAGCCAACCTGCTACCAGCCGCATCGCGTTGTTGACACGCTTAGGGAGCTTGATGCTGCTGGCCATGTAGAATGTGGCGAGAGCGCCTGCACCGGGTGTCTATCAAGGATGAAAGGAGGAAGCTTTCTCTAACCCGTCAGTGTGGAGTAGGCCAGCATGCGATGGTTGAACTGAACAGCAGGAATGTGCTCTGTGAAGTTCCTCCATCCCAATCGGTCCTCCCACAGATCCTTTTTCTCGCATCAGATCAAAATTTTCTCCCTCTTTTACCCTCTTCGCAAACCTTTGGGATGAATCTTCCTCCCATCAGCGGCCAATCATTGTAGGCAAGGCCTGCATGATTTCCTGCCACAAATCCTCCAGAGAAGGCCGTCAACCCTGCAAACGCTGCAGCTCCATGGGCGACCTGCCTGCATGAACGTGACCAAGCATTCATACATCGAATCTTCAAACCTGAACCACCACATCTTCTTTGCCGTCTGGTCGCAAGCAGTTGCAATTCGACGCTTGTCGATGAGACCAAGTCCTATAGACAAAGTGATCAATAGAAGCTCGTTTCTCCACAGCTGCGCACCAAACCAAAAGAGAAGCATGTAGATTGTAATCGCCGAGGAAAGGTGAGCGGTCAACCTACATGAAGAGAATAAATATTCGAAAAATAGCCTTTTGAAGCACCTGTATGGGCTGACAGCTGCAAATTGAGTGTTGAACTGCCAATCTTCTGCAGATTCCTACAGCAACAGACCGACAATAAGACAAATAGAAAATATTCAAATCGTTCACCAATTGCATCTTTTCTTTCTGCAGACCGCTTTTGACCATCCACCATCCAACAAGTCCTTGCAACCCTCCGAGAGTAAACAAGAAACCGACTTGTTTCTATGATTGCAGCAATCTGAGTTCAGAGCGCTAACAATCTTTTTCATCACCGGAATGGGCCCTTTCAAGTATCCTCGTGAAGCGAAGTAAACCAGAGGAACGGTGAAAACAACCCCGATCAGACTGCAGCTGAATCAGGCGGTATTCAAACCTCTGTCAACCTTCACCGTCCGAACATACGATGAGACCACTCCATGTAGTAGATGAACTTGAAATCTTGAAGAGTAAAGTTTTCATATTGACGTTTCATTATCCACTCGGGGTATGTCTTGAATTCCTACCATGCTGTAAGAGCAGAAAGTCACCTTGAAATTTTATACCTCAAACTCTGCCATCCACTCTTCTTCTGTCATCGGCGGAATCTCACTGCAGCCTTGTCTCAACACCACAAGTGCCATCTCTCATCTCACCTATGTGGCTTCCATTTGACCATGGACAAACCGGAACCAGTGAGACGCGTCAATCCACCAAGAACGACCATGGCAATGACCTGTATTGGTTCAAGTCAGTATCGGGCAACAACCAATCCTTGATCACCATGCCAGAAACTACAATCAACCAGTAGCCTACTGAGCGATCGCCTTTGCTGTACCAGACTCCTTCCAGTTGAACGATGTTGGTATCGTCAAGTTTCTAAGAAATCATAAGACATTTTCTGCTGAACATGTCAGTACCTGATGCTCTGGCACAGCTGATGTTGACAAATGCTTCTGCTCCCCGATCGCAGCTGACGAATTCTATGACTTCCCAGTAAGAATCGGCAAGCAAGAGTGGTTGTCCGTCAGTCACATGAGGTCTATTCGATGGCAACAGTCTCGACAGGACATGAGAGTTCACACCTTGAATCACGAATGACTATCCTGAGGAAATTCCAATATCATCTTTCTCACCAGGTTGTATCAGCCGTTTACATGCGTCCCCCAGGCCAAGATATCGATTCTGGATGTGACTGAAGCTCCGCGTCGTAAGCGTGATGTGCGGCTTGACGGTGAACTACTTCAGCTCTCAGCCTTCGATACACACCAACACAATTTTGATCAGCTTGACCTTATAGCTTGTTGACAGCGTGGAATAGTGAGATCGGAAACTAGAGGAGAGACGGCTGAATTTGTGAGGATTATCATGAGACCAGACTAAAATCAAGACTTACCTCTGCAACGAACGGACGCAATCCACATTCCCTCGTAGGGCCTGCATTACCAGGCCCTTGCTGCGGTCGGGCAGAACATTATCTTCTATCCAACGAATAGTCCTTGATGATATCATCCTCCTCCTCCCCCAACACACAAACCTCGTTCTTCCCTCAATTGTCTCTCTTCTAGTCACCTCATCAAACCTCTATGATGAATTCGCAGCACTGAAATACTTCCCCTATCCTTCAGCTCCTCTGACACATTTCTTCTCGTCATTCTGCACTTACATCACTGTCTTTCATATTTCAACGATCATTCTTCTCATCTCCGACAATTCTCGCCACATTCTCGCAATCTTCTGCTCGTATCGCTCTGTCCATTCTTGTTTTACCTGAGCATTTTCTGCCGTCTTACGCCCTGAGCTTATGTCCACACCCCGTCACCCTTACCACCCCCCAGTTTGACTATCCAATAACCCCCGTGCAATGGACAAAAGTACCCCCTCTGTTACCCTAAAAAGAACCCCTATTCTCAATCACACCAATATAAAACCCTTGTAGACTCGTACAACTACTACCCCCATTCCTAGTAGGTAAAGCACCCGTACTTTAAAGGAAGATATATTTATAGTCGTCCCACCCCTCTTTTTCCCTTTTAGTACCCCACTTCTTTGACTGGCTATCACAGTCGATAGGCGGTTGGGCGAAGGTCGGAGAGGCTAACATGGGCTCTCCACGAGCAGACAAGACGGAAGGAAGGAGAAGAGGAGGAAGAGCAGATGGGAGGACGCGTCATGGGGAGAAGAGATGAACAGGCTCATGTTTGCAGAGACGGCATGTATGAAGTATAGAGCTTGGTCATGAGCCAAGATCAGGACGGGGGATGGAGGCTACACAGCGAGCTCAAAGGGAATCTTAGATGACGTGGGATAAGCTACAGAATCAAAAGTTTCAGAAAGTAGCAAATGGAGAGAATTATGATCTAGAGAGGACGAATTCAACTTCAATAGAAGAGCTCGACTGTATGGACCGTTGGCCACAAAGTGAGAAGCAAAAAGAGTTCCAGGTCAACGTGGTGTGTGAGTGGAGCTGAGGAAATTTCTCCCCCTTTCCAAGCATTTTTCTGTTCATGGGTTGTGGACCTTCATCTGGCCGCCATCCTGTCGGTATTTCGGCACAACGCGATGAATCAAATACAAGTTCACAAGGAGATGTCATGCCAAGGATGCCAGACGCTGTCAACACAGGTAGACATGATACCTCACTTTTTGAGTACGCGACATGTTCATAAGCATCGATTACACCTCCCAGGTCAAGTCGAGTCCAGGTCTAGGGAAATCCACCCGCGAACATCAAGGGATAACCAGAGTGATGTCCATCGTGAAGAAGAGCCGGAAATCTCACGTTTACCCTCAACTCTTGAATTGGAAGAGCAGATTCTGAGTGAATTTGGTGTCTCGGTGAGCTGATATGCGACAATATACTTGTAAACTTTTAACATGTTGCATTTTATTGTGCAGACTCCGAAAAGTTCATCCAGAACACATGAATCGCACAAGAATGGGCACGACACTACACCACTGCATCCGGTGATTGAAGGAAGGGTATGCACGTTCGATTTGAAGGTACACTTTTGCATCATATAATCTTTGGTATGAAGGAACAGTCATGGTTGAACCAAATGGCGCTTGAAGATGAGATCCTGCGCGTAAGTGATGTCCTGCTTGCAGCGACCCGGTGACCTGTTGATGGTGTTATGTCTAGGACGTCGAAGCAAATTGAACGAATAGGAAAGCCGCTTGCTTATGTGGTCTTGTGCATATTCTGCGTTTCTAGAAAGCAATTACATATCATAGCGCGGTTGCCAAACAGATTCGAGATGTAGCCTCATTCATATGAGTGACCGCATTCAACTAGAACTATTAGCCGCTGGCATAAGAGCGGCCTTGCTGGCCGGGCCGCGCGGGCTGCGCCATGTTCCGACTCGCTGGATCGGATCGAGCCGGCGCTGTCACAGCATGGCCCGCCGAAGTACTACACCGACTCGGAGGGTGCGGCCGGCCCGCCGGCACCCCGGGGTTGGAAATCAGACTCAGTGTCCGATAAGAATAACGCAGAGTGTAACGGAAGGGGCGTTGGAGATTACCGAGATGCCGGGGCCTATGGCAGTAGAAGGGAGGAGATGACGGCAGGGATGCTGGAAGGGAGGGGAGGCGACAAGACATGGAACATGTTGAAGCATCATCATGAAAGCGTCTTGATCTGCTCCGAAGCGCTGCCTCGAGGTGCAGTGCTGTCCAGGGCTGATGGCGGCAAGGTGAAACTCTCATGGAAGAGCTGAGCATTTGGTAACTTGAGATGGTAGTTGAAGAGCCAGAAAGAAGAAACGCTCTTACCATGAGAAACAGAAGTGAACTGCAGATGGAGCATCGCCCCCACACTGTCTCAGGGTTAAGAATATCAATGTTGTTATACGAACAAGGTCTAAAATTTGCTCAGTTCTAGAAGAGAAAACCGAGCAAAGCATCGACGGAAAGACTTCCTTTCTGAGCAGTAAATCAACAATTGGATGCCAGCGAGGCATACTTGTTCTGATTCCTTCTGCAAGGTATCATGATGAAAGGCCGTCGAGCCCCCTCAAGATAGTTGGAAGTCATTTTGTGAACAACCGAGGTCTTCTACCCTCGACATCTCCCAGCAGCTTCGCACATCAGCAAGATGATAGAGCCCATAGAGCACGAAATCGTCAGGCCAGGGGGGTGATGAATATCGCACAATTCATTGAAACACATAAGCAGATTCCTCTGTCTCCTTCCAGGTCTTCTATCGCGTGCTAGCTTCCTTTCTTGTTGAGCAGACGCGTTGCAGAAGATATCTGCGAGACATGTATGAAGGCAGCAGGACGCCTTCGAGTGAGCTACTCATGTCGATTTGAATGATGTTGTAAGCAACTGGCAGATGGTCGTGAGTACCGCGAATACAACAAGGAAGTAGCTGACAAAGACTGGAACCACTCACGAAGCGTGTTTCTTGCGTAAGTTATTGATTTATGGTTGACATCATAACTAATCTGAATCACTCAGCCTCCAAGAGGATGCAAAAGAGATGGAAATAAGTAATCGGTTTGCTACTCATTCCGGAATGCAATCGAGTCCAGCTGTCAGGACTCTCAGCGCAGCAACGCCTGCATTGGTGAAAAGGACTGAATCTTCCTCTACGACATCTAACCGATCCCAGACTCTCGATCTCGAAACTTCTCAGAGAAGCTTTGTATTGAAAAATTTACTTGAAGAACGTACAAAGCGCATAGTTCAACTCAAGTATGCCAAAAATTCCATCTCATCCACAGCTCCTTTCTCATCTCCAGAGACATCAATGCGTCCCGCCACCAGTTTAAGCAGACAGAACGATGTTTCGAGGCATAAATTCATTACACGGAGCAGCAACCATGATGGATTTCTTGTCAATGATGGTTTTGAGGGAGAGCGAGAAATGCTTGGGTTTGAAAGCCGAATCTCCAGTAGTTCAATTTGGCAAGAGCAGTTTCAAAGCATCCTTCACGAATCTGCTGGGTCAAAATATCTTGCTTCTCTCAGCAAAGCCAAACAAAATACGAAAGTAAAAGGAAAATCGGTCAGACAAGGAAGTTTCAAGTCACATCACGATGAAGCGATTGATCTCATTGATTGGCTGACTGAGATTTCAACTAGGAATGTATGTTCCGTCAGCCACATTAAAAGAATCCCGCCTTTCGAGAAGCAAGTGGATTCTTCAATCACAGAGTCGTTCTTAAAGTCGTTGAAAGAGAGAGATCTGCAAAGGCTTCGGAACAGTGACTTCATCAGTGGGAAATCTCGCGTGATAATATTTGACAGAAAGGCTTCAAACTCTCAGAACCCGGAGGGCGATGTGTACTTCGAGAAACATCTAAGGTTTTCAAGCAGCTTTGAAAGTGGAAACTTGCGCAGGGTAACACAGGTAGGCGTGTATGAGTATGACATTCAGCTAGAACCAGATACCAACTCAAATCGGCATATGCAATGGTTTTACTTCCAGGTATCTAATGTGCAGAAAGGTGTCTCGTACAAGTTTAACATCGTCAACATGTGCAAATCAAAGAGTCTGTACAATTATGGGCTGCGACCTCTACGATATAGCGAATGCCATGCAAAGTCAGTGCAATTGGGGTGGGAACGCTCTTGCAAAGAGATAGCGTACTACAAGAGTGGATTATACTATCGCTCGCACAGTCGAATTCCTTTCCGCACATTGACTTTCACTTATGTTGGAGAATACGATGACGACACTGTTTACTTTGCTCATTGCTATCCGTACACGGTCAATCAACTGAGTGAGGATTTGACTGCATTGATGGAATCTAAGGATGCCTCTTGCATGACCAACAAGGTCAAACTTGGAAGGTCACCTGGAGGGAATGATTGTTACACCCTTGAGATCTCAGCCACAGCACCGGACGAAATATTGCAGAGCAGAAAAGTGATCTTCATTCTTGCACGGTGTCATCCAGGAGAAACTCCATCTAGCTATATGATGAAAGGGGTCATAGAGTTCTTGGTTGGAACAAGCCCTGCAGCAAAGAAGCTACGTGAGAAGTTTGTGTTCGTCATCATTCCGATGCTGAATCCGGACGGAGTGACCGCGGGAAACACTCGAACAACTCTTCTTGGAGATGATCTGAATCGGCACTGGCATGAACCAGATCAGAAGCACCGGCCTCTCGACCTCTTCAAAGAATATCTCAGCAAGCACAGAAGTCACAAAGAGGTTTTCTTAGCCGTCGATCTTCATGCACATAGCCGGAGGAAGAACATTTTTTCTTATGGATGCACTCCATCCAAGGAATATATTGCCAGGGATCGACTTCCCACCGGATATGAAAGAGTCTTCCCTTACATATTATCAAAGATGTGTGATGCCTTCAAGTACGAGCAGTGTACCTTTGACCTTAAGAAAGGAAGGGAGGGGACTGGAAGGTCCGTCTTGTTCAAGGATTTCCAGATAAGAGCTGCATACACCATTGAGGCTTCGTTCCTGGGTGGAAACTTTGGAAAGTATGATGGACTGCACTATACAACTGCTGACTACGAAAAGTTTGGAAAGCAATTCTGTGAAGTATATCCACAATGTTTCCTTGTATTCACTTACATTTTGTTGTGCAAGGCTGTCTTGGAATTTAGCAATGAAGAGAGGATGCAATGGTATCTCCGCGAGATTAGAGCTCAACAGATAGCCGATGATTCGGACGAGAGCGAAGAATCTGACTACAGCTCAGAAGGTCTCTCTGACGACGAGGCCTTTCCTGCAAGTCCTCGTGAAGTTTATAGCGAAGTGCATCCAGTAGAAATCATTGAGAAGCAAGTGTCTCCATCCTCGAGGGCGGTAAGGCTTGCTATGACCTTGACCTTCTTCCAATCTTCTTCCCCACGAGTTGATCAGTTTCATTCCTAGGAGGGTGCACGCCCCTTCAAGTACATCACCAAGTCCTCTGAAGTGAAGCGAGACTCATTCGTTGTGGTCCCACATGTGAAGGTACAAGTGTCATCCTCGCACTCGAGAGGATCCAGCCCCTCCAACTCTCCGATAGAAAAACTTCCGAGCCCAGAACGAGTCGCACTCGTCAAACCCCCCGGCTCTCCTACAGGTGCAAGGACCAAAGCTGCAGTCAAGGCAGAATCTCCCGTGCTGCCTGCAGCTTCTGCTCCGACCATGGCAGGCAAGAACGAGAAGAGAAAGCTGGTGGCGAAAGCTCATGGCCTGAACTACTACGTGAGATGCTGCTGATGAAATGCTGCCACTGAGTCTTTCACTCTCCCTTCCAGGATTCATCTGTTCTTGATCGAGTGCGAGACATGAGGAAGCAGATGACCGGCACCAACGATGAGTTTGTGCTGCTCCAAGGAAGGATCTCCAGAATCGCCGGTTACTCGCAACGACTGTTTGGCGCCAATGCTAAATCAGATGCATAACTTCAGATATTTTGTTTCACTATTGTTCGACTTCTTTCCCGTTGTATCTCCATGTGTGCACTATGCATCAGTTGTAGCAGAAGCTTTCTCAGCGTGATTCTCTGGTGTGTGTCGGAAGCAACACAAATTAAATTAGCGTCGTCAAGTCTCTCAGGAGGTTCTGCTGTGTCGATTGGCAGCAACAGGTGGCCACCACCCCTTCGGCTCCCAGTACCACCCCACATTTCCCCTCCACCACCACTGTTTTCGTTTACCATTCTCTCTCTGGCCCTACCTCCTGGGAGCATGGCGAGGGCCAAGATGGGAGCGGAAGAGGGAGGGAGGGCCTGTCGACATGCTCCAACGTCCTCCTGCTCGCTTTCTACCATCCGTCTTCCTGCCATGATGTTTGCTTTCTTTCTGGTTCCTGAGAGCGCTGGAGAGGTAGGGGAAGGAGTGGGAACGCGAATGTGCTCATCTCAGTGTACAGGTGTCATGGGATGAATCTAGCAGGGCAAATTTCGGGCTGCACGTCTTCTATATCAATTGCCCGATCAACATCTCATTTCGCATAGCAAACATAATTCCAAAGATGCAGCAGCAAATCAATATTTCAACAGGGGGGGTGACAGCCAATCAAATTTTCGTTCAGAACATGGATGTCAATTTCTCATATTACAATCTCTCCATGAAACTAAAACTTTCACAACCAATGCCAAGTGGCGCTGAGTTCATCCAAACCAATCAGGAAGCTTGCAACTCAAAGAATGCCAGCTGCCTCGTGCAAGCGGATTTTGTCTGGAGACCTCAAATGTAAATTGCAAGAAATTTGCCTGTTTGTCTGTGTTGCTGATTAATGAATGCCAACAGATCGGATTCAGGGAAAAACGTTTCCTTCTGTGTCTATGCTATGGACAATGCCACCAACTTTTCGGTTGGCATCGGGTGTATGCGTGGAAATGCTTCTGCAAGCACGACTTCCTTTACCATATTTGTAGAGAAGTGTAAGTATTGCACACAACCCGGAGATACTTTAGAAAAGGTGATTGGAGGCTTGTTGTGTGCAAGGCAGGGTGCGTTCTGAATCTTCTCTAACAGATAATAAGGCGATTCGCAATGAGCAGCAACTGGTACCTGCTTTGGGCTTTAAATGGGAACCGAATGCCGGATGAGATCAAAGATCCGAATCAGATTCCAGCACATGCAGTAGATGGACTTCTGCTGGGCTTGACGTATTCTACTCAGCCACATGACAACCTTCTTGAACTCGCCCAGCGATTCAGAACAACCATCAAGAGCCTACTACTTACAAACCCTGAAATGACTGACAAATCAGTTCTCAGCGTTGGTGAAAACTTATGTATCATTCCTTGTAACTATATTGTATAAACCCAACTTAGACGTGGGCGTATACCCATGTTCATCACGCTGCAGCTGCAGCCTTTGTTTGACCCCTCCCTGCCTCCCCACACAAAGCGAGTAAAATCATCCATATGCCCCTTGCACGCGAGCATGACAGTCAGTTTCACCGCGCAATACGAGTGGTCTGCTTCCTTTACATCTTCAGCCATCTGAGCAGTTTCTGGCATTTTCATTCGCCACCAATCACTAACTAACGTATCCTCGATTGAAATCAATACTCACCCATCACTAACGAACGTATCCTCGAATGAAATCAATACTCGCCACCCATCACTAACTAACGTGTCCTGTCATCCTTGACAGAGGCTATTCGGAACTACACTCCATCCTCCGGATGCACGACAAAACGATCCTTATCGTGATTGTCCCACCTGCAAATCCCCAGAGCCTCAAGAGCAGTCAAGAAATACGAGAGCTTGAGAAAGTGAACCCTTGCCATTGTCAGCTGTCCGTCCGTTTGATCTTGATATAGATTGATTACGTCGTAGCCACCTTCAACCTCGATGATGAAATGAAGGAACACCCTGTTGTGCGGAAGAAAGTAATGTGTCTCTTGACAGATCAAAGTTGAAAACAAAAAGGGGTCCAGGGCTGTCAGGCAGCCGGAGACATCTCGTCGTCAAGCGCAAGTACTCGAGATCAAGCGTTCATTACTAGCTTCTACGTAGTTACATGCTCGTGTCTAGTCTAGAGCGTTTCCTACTCCGTCCTGTCTGCCTTGGGTGCTTGTAGAGCTGCACGGTCGGTCGTAGTAGGATGCTGGATGGCGATGGGGGTCCGGCGGGTCGATCGCTTCCGGCGGGCTTCCTCTCTTGCTGCTCGGAGCTCGCTCTCCAGACCGACGAGGTCCCGGCGCTCACGGCGGAGCTCCTCCGTCAGCTCGGCGACTCGAGCGCGCTTGCTGGCACAAGTCTCTTTGAGCCGGCGGGCTTCCTCGGACAGCTCGTCGTCCTCGCTGGTGCTGCGATCGGCAGGCTGGCGTCGGGCTACCTCGATCCGAAGCTGGCCGTCACAGTACTCCGAGCGGATGTCGCCGGGGTCGCAGTCTGCAGGGAGGACGATGCGCTGGCGGAGGCGAAGGGACGATCGGTCGGGGTGAGCACCAGGGGCTTGAGCAGCCTCGTCGTCCAGACGAGCGTCAGCTGCCGCGGAGGTGGGTGAGATGCTCGACGAGGCTACCAGCTCTAGCGTCCGGTCGCCTACCAGGCTCAGCGCGAGGTCTCCCGCGGGTACTCCGGGCGTGTCCATGGTCACCACGTGCCTGTCCGGGCGAGACTCGATACGAGGCATGGCAGCGGTGTCAAGAAGCCGGGAGGCTGAGACGCGGTCGTACCAGGACGGCTGCAGGTCGTCCCAGACCGAGTCGAGGTCAGACAGGAGCGAGACCGAGGGGTAAGACAAGCGAGGGGTAGGAGCGAGGAGCATGTCGAGAGGACGGGCAGCGAGAAGGGAGAGCATGGGATCAGTAAGCAGGAGTGAAGCAGAGAGTCGTGTCGAGAGAGAGAAAGAGTGGGTTGGGTGTGGGATGGGTTGGGAGGGTCGACGGGAGATGGGGAGGAGATATAGAGGGAGGAGGGGGGACGTGGAAAGATCGAGAATACCGGGGTGACAGGGTGTTTCTAAAAATAGTGTTTGTACGGAGGTTTGTGTGTATTTTTAGACTCAGTTTTGCTGGTCTACGGTACTACCCCTCATCCCTACCCAGCCTCCCAGCACCCCTCCCCCCTCCTTCCTTCCATCCTCCCCTTGCCTTCTTATCCGAGTCGCCCGACAGCTTGCGGACCTCAGCCAGTAGCTTGCGATGATGCCGCGTAGCTCGTCCTCGTGCGCGTCCTGTCCTCTGTCGCGTCCCTCGATCCTTCTTCTTGCTCTCCTAGGCTTGATCATGCTCTCCTCGTCCTCCGCCTTCCTCGTCACTCCGAGCGCCTTCATGCTGGACCCCTACCGACCGTTGTCGGCGTCGCTTCCTAGCAGCCCGCGTCAGATCCTGTCGACGATGAGCCGGCTGGAGCAGGAGATGGACCGCATGCTCGACTCCGTCATGGATGTCACCGGCGGCTTCCTCCTCCCGGACGAGGCCTGTCGCGACCCGCCTGCGAGTCCCGTCACCAACGACCCTAGCCCCTCGGACGGGGAGGGAGGAGGGGCGGTGATGCGGCTGCGGCCTCACTTTGACATCCAGTCGACCTCCGATCGTCTCCTCGTCACCGCCGCTACCCCGGGCCTCGCCAAGGACGACATCGCCGTCGAGGTCCTCGAGGCCACAGGCGACGTCCCCCCGACCCTAGTCATCTCCGGCCGCTCGTCCTCCAAGCAGACGTCGGAGGAGCCGGCGCGAGTCCAAGCGTCGTATGCGGCGTTTGAGAAGCGCGTCTCCCTCCCTCCCCACACAAAGCCCGACATGGTCGAGGCCAAGTACGACAACGGAGTCCTCCGAGTGTCCGTCAAGCGACCCGAGGAGGAGCTAAAGGCGCCTCCGCGGCACAGGATCCCTCTGCTCTAGCAACCAGGCTGAGAGACGGGCCGCTGACTCCCTCCTCAGGCGGCCTGCAGCCTGCACACAGCCTAGCAGGCGAGCCGTGTAGAGACTAGACCTATCTGTAGACGTTGTTGTACAATAAAGGCACGTTCCCCTACGTTGTTGTACAATAAAGGCACGTTCCCCTACCTTGCCGGGTAGACTGCGAGAGCTCAAGGAGGAGGCGAGGTGAGGTGAGGAGGGTCTGAGCGGCAGCGGCGCGGGCACCCGTGCAGACAGGCGATGGGTGGAGCGGCGGCGGGCTGCCGTACCGAGAGGCTGTAGAGTCAGGGCTTGTGTAGGCCACAGAGAGAGGAAGGAGGGGCAGGGAGGTGGCGGGGGCGAGGTACAGGAAGAGAGGGGGGCCCTCCCTCATACCTCGAGTCAGCGACAAGAAGGGGGTCCAGGGCTGTCAGGCAGCCGGAGACATCTTGTCGTCAAGCGCAAGTACTCGAGATCAAGCGTTCATTACTAGCTTCTACGTAGTTACATGCTCGTGTCTAGTCTAGAGCGTTTCCTACTCCGTCCTGTCTGCCTTGGGTGCTTGTAGAGCTGCACGGTCGGTCGTAGTAGGATGCTGGATGGCGATGGGGGTCCGGCGGGTCGATCGCTTCCGGCGGGCTTCCTCTCTTGCTGCTCGGAGCTCGCTCTCCAGACCGACGAGGTCCCGGCGCTCACGGCGGAGCTCCTCCGTCAGCTCGGCGACTCGAGCGCGCTTGCTGGCACAAGTCTCTTTGAGCCGGCGGGCTTCCTCGGACAGCTCGTCGTCCTCGCTGGTGCTGCGATCGGCAGGCTGGCGTCGGGCTACCTCGATCCGAAGCTGGCCGTCACAGTACTCCGAGCGGATGTCGCCGGGGTCGCAGTCTGCAGGGAGGACGATGCGCTGGCGGAGGCGAAGGGACGATCGGTCGGGGTGAGCACCAGGGGCTTGAGCAGCCTCGTCGTCCAGACGAGCGTCAGCTGCCGCGGAGGTGGGTGAGATGCTCGACGAGGCTACCAGCTCTAGCGTCCGGTCGCCTACCAGGCTCAGCGCGAGGTCTCCCGCGGGTACTCCGGGCGTGTCCATGGTCACCACGTGCCTGTCCGGGCGAGACTCGATGCGAGGCATGGCAGCGGTGTCAAGAAGCCGGGAGGCTGAGACGCGGTCGTACCAGGACGGCTGCAGGTCGTCCCAGACCGAGTCGAGGTCAGACAGGAGCGAGACCGAGGGGTAAGACAAGCGAGGGGTAGGAGCGAGGAGCATGTCGAGAGGACGGGCAGCGAGAAGGGAGAGCATGGGATCAGTAAGCAGGAGTGAAGCAGAGAGTCGTGTCGAGAGAGAGAAAGAGTGGGTTGGGTGTGGGATGGGTTGGGAGGGTCGACGGGAGATGGGGAGGAGATATAGAGGGAGGAGGGGGGACGTGGAAAGATCGAGAATACCGGGGTGACAGGGTGTTTCTAAAAATAGTGTTTGTACGGAGGTTTGTGTGTATTTTTAGACTCAGTTTTGCTGGTCTACGGTACTACCCCTCATCCCTACCCAGCCTCCCAGCACCCCTCCCCCCCCCTCCCTTCCATCCTCCCCTTGCCTTCCTATCCGAGTCGCCCGACAGCTTGCGGACCTCAGCCAGTAGCTTGCGATGATGCCGCGTAGCTCGTCCTCGTGCGCGCCCTGTCCTCTGTCGCGTCCCTCGATCCTTCTTCTTGCTCTCCTAGGCTTGATCATGCTCTCCTCGTCCTCCGCCTTCCTCATCACTCCGAGCGCCTTCATGCTGGACCCCTACCGACCGTTGTCGGCGTCGCTTCCTAGCAGCCCGCGTCAGATCCTGTCGACGATGAGCCGGCTGGAGCAGGAGATGGACCGCATGCTCGACTCCGTCATGGATGTCACCGGCGGCTTCCTCCTCCCGGACGAGGCCTGTCGCGACCCGCCTGCGAGTCCCGTCACCAACGACCCCAGCCCCTCGGACGGGGAGGGAGGAGGGGCGGTGATGCGGCTGCGGCCTCACTTTGACATCCAGTCGACCTCCGATCGTCTCCTCGTCACCGCCGCTACCCCGGGCCTCGCCAAGGACGACATCGCCGTCGAGGTCCTCGAGGCCACAGGCGACGTCCCCCCGACCCTAGTCATCTCCGGCCGCTCGTCCTCCAAGCAGACGTCGGAGGAGCCGGCGCGAGTCCAAGCGTCGTATGCGGCGTTTGAGAAGCGCGTCTCCCTCCCTCCCCACACGAAGCCCGACATGGTCGAGGCCAAGTACGACAACGGAGTCCTCCGAGTGTCCGTCAAGCGACCCGAGGAGGAGCTACAGGCGCCTCCGCGGCACAGGATCCCTCTGCTCTAGCAACCAGGCTGAGAGACGGGCCGCTGACTCCCTCCTCAGGCGGCCTGCAGCCTGCACACAGCCTAGCAGGCGAGCCGTGTAGAGACTAGACCTATCTGTAGACGTTGTTGTACAATAAAGGCACGTTCCCCTACCTTGCCTGGTAGACTGCGAGAGCTCAAGGAGGAGGCGAGGTGAGGTGAGGAGGGTCTGAGCGGCAGCGGCGCGGGCACCCGTGCAGACAGGCGATGGGTGGAGCGGCGGCGGGCTGCCGTACCGAGAGGCTGTAGAGTCAGGGCTTGTGTAGGCCACAGAGAGAGGAAGGAGGGGCAGGGAGGTGGCGGGGGCGAGGTACAGGAAGAGAGGGGGGCCCTCCCTCATACCTCGAGTCAGCGACAAGAAGGGGGTCCAGGGCTGTCAGGCAGCCGGAGACATCTTGTCGTCAAGCGCAAGTACTCGAGATCAAGCGTTCATTACTAGCTTCTACGTAGTTACATGCTCGTGTCTAGTCTAGAGCGTTTCCTACTCCGTCCTGTCTGCCTTGGGTGCTTGTAGAGCTGCACGGTCGGTCGTAGTAGGATGCTGGATGGCGATGGGGGTCCGGCGGGTCGATCGCTTCCGGCGGGCTTCCTCTCTTGCTGCTCGGAGCTCGCTCTCCAGACCGACGAGGTCCCGGCGCTCACGGCGGAGCTCCTCCGTCAGCTCGGCGACTCGAGCGCGCTTGCTGGCACAAGTCTCTTTGAGCCGGCGGGCTTCCTCGGACAGCTCGTCGTCCTCGCTGGTGCTGCGATCGGCAGGCTGGCGTCGGGCTACCTCGATCCGAAGCTGGCCGTCACAGTACTCCGAGCGGATGTCGCCGGGGTCGCAGTCTGCAGGGAGGACGATGCGC
>NW_005434657.1:73143-75829 GCF_000315625.1 Guillardia theta CCMP2712
GTACTCCGGGCGTGTCCATGGTCACCACGTGCCTGTCCGGGCGAGACTCGATGCGAGGCATGGCAGCGGTGTCAAGAAGCCGGGAGGCTGAGACGCGGTCGTACCAGGACGGCTGCAGGTCGTCCCAGACCGAGTCGAGGTCAGACAGGAGCGAGACCGAGGGGTAAGACAAGCGAGGGGTAGGAGCGAGGAGCATGTCGAGAGGACGGGCAGCGAGAAGGGAGAGCATGGGATCAGTAAGCAGGAGTGAAGCAGAGAGTCGTGTCGAGAGAGAGAAAGAGTGGGTTGGGTGTGGGATGGGTTGGGAGGGTCGACGGGAGATGGGGAGGAGATATAGAGGGAGGAGGGGGGACGTGGAAAGATCGAGAATACCGGGGTGACAGGGTGTTTCTAAAAATAGTGTTTGTACGGAGGTTTGTGTGTATTTTTAGACTCAGTTTTGCTGGTCTACGGTACTACCCCTCATCCCTACCAAGCCTCCCAGCACCCCTCCCCCTCCTCCCTTCCATCCTCCCCTTGCCTTCTTATCCGAGTCGCCCGACAGCTTGCGGACCTCAGCCAGTAGCTTGCGATGATGCCGCGTAGCTCGTCCTCGTGCGCGTCCTGTCCTGTGATTGGTCATCCGGGCCCGAATTGCTCTCCTTGACTTGGTCATGCTCTCCTCGTCCTCCGCCTTCCTCATCACTCCGAGCGCTTTCATGCTGGACCCCTACCGACCGTTGTCGGCGTCGCTTCCTAGCAGCCCGCGTCAGATCCTGTCGACGATGAGCCGGCTGGAGCAGGAGATGGACCGCATGCTCGACTCCGTCATGGATGTCACCGGCGGCTTCCTCCTCCCGGACGAGGCCTGTCGCGACCCGCCTGCGAGTCCCGTCACCAACGACCCTAGCCCCTCGGACGGGGAGGGAGGAGGGGCGGTGATGCGGCTGCGGCCTCACTTTGACATCCAGTCGACCTCCGATCGTCTCCTCGTCACCGCCGCTACCCCGGGCCTCGCCAAGGACGACATCGCCGTCGAGGTCCTCGAGGCCACAGGCGACGTCCCCCCGACCCTAGTCATCTCCGGCCGCTCGTCCTCCAAGCAGACGTCGGAGGAGCCGGCGCGAGTCCAAGCGTCGTATGCGGCGTTTGAGAAGCGCGTCTCCCTCCCTCCCCACACAAAGCCCGACATGGTCGAGGCCAAGTACGACAACGGAGTCCTCCGAGTGTCCGTCAAGCGACCCGAGGAGGAGCTACAGGCGCCCCCGCGGCACAGGATCCCTCTGCTCTAGCAACCAGGCTGAGAGACGGGCCGCTGACTCCCTCCTCAGGCGGCCTGCAGCCTGCACACAGCCTAGTAGGCAAGCCGTGTAGAGACTAGACCTATCTGTAGACGTTGTTGTACAATAAAGGCACGTTCCCCTACCTTGCCGGGTAGACTGCGAGAGCTCAAGGAGGAGGCGAGGTGAGGTGAGGAGGGTCTGAGCGGCAGCGGCGCGGGCACCCGTGCAGACAGGCGATGGGTGGAGCGGCGGCGGGCTGCCGTACCGAGAGGCTGTAGAGTCAGGGCTTGTGTAGGCCACAGAGAGAGGAAGGAGGGGCAGGGAGGTGGCGGGGGCGAGGTACAGGAAGAGAGGGGGGCCCTCCCTCATACCTCGAGTCAGCGACAAGAAGGGGGTCCAGGGCTGTCAGGCAGCCGGAGACATCTCGTCGTCAAGCGCAAGTACTCGAGATCAAGCGTTCATTACTAGCTTCTACGTAGTTACATGCTCGTGTCTAGTCTAGAGCGTTTCCTACTCCGTCCTGTCTGCCTTGGGTGCTTGTAGAGCTGCACGGTCGGTCGTAGTAGGATGCTGGATGGCGATGGGGGTCCGGCGGGTCGATCGCTTCCGGCGGGCTTCCTCTCTTGCTGCTCGGAGCTCGCTCTCCAGACCGACGAGGTCCCGGCGCTCACGGCGGAGCTCCTCCGTCAGCTCGGCGACTCGAGCGCGCTTGCTGGCACAAGTCTCTTTGAGCCGGCGGGCTTCCTCGGACAGCTCGTCGTCCTGGCTGGTGCTGCGATCGGCAGGCTGGCGTCGGGCTACCTCGATCCGAAGCTGGCCGTCACAGTACTCCGAGCGGATGTCGCCGGGGTCGCAGTCTGCAGGGAGGACGATGCGCTGGCGGAGGCGAAGGGACGATCGGTCGGGGTGAGCACCAGGGGCTTGAGCAGCCTCGTCGTCCAGACGAGCGTCGGCTGCCGCGGAGGTGGGTGAGATGCTCGACGAGGCTACCAGCTCTAGCGTCCGGTCGCCTACCAGGCTCAGCGCGAGGTCTCCCGCGGGTACTCCGGGCGTGTCCATGGTCACCACGTGCCTGTCCGGGCGAGACTCGATGCGAGGCATGGCAGCGGTGTCAAGAAGCCGGGAGGCTGAGACGCGGTCGTACCAGGACGGCTGCAGGTCGTCCCAGACCGAGACCGAGGGGTAAGACAAGCGAGGGGTAGGAGCGAGGAGCATGTCGAGAGGACGGGCAGCGAGAAGGGAGAGCATGGGATCAGTAAGCAGGAGTGAAGCAGAGAGTCGTGTCGAGAGAGAGAAAGAGTGGGTTGGGTGTGGGATGGGTTGGGAGGGTCGACGGGAGATGGGGACGAGATATAGAGGGAGGGGAGGGGACGTGGAAAGATCGAGAATACCGGGGTGACAGGGTGTTTCTAAAAATAGTGTTT
>NW_005434657.1:76075-87063 GCF_000315625.1 Guillardia theta CCMP2712
TGATCATGCTCTCCTCGTCCTCCGCCTTCCTCATCACTCCGAGCGCCTTCATGCTGGACCCCTACCGACCGTTGTCGGCGTCGCTTCCTAGCAGCCCGCGTCAGATCCTGTCGACGATGAGCCGGCTGGAGCAGGAGATGGACCGCATGCTCGACTCCGTCATGGATGTCACCGGCGGCTTCCTCCTCCCGGACGAGGCCTGTCGCGACCCGCCTGCGAGTCCCGTCACCAACGACCCTAGCCCCTCGGACGGGGAGGGAGGAGGGGCGGTGATGCGGCTGCGGCCTCACTTTGACATCCAGTCGACCTCCGATCGTCTCCTCGTCACCGCCGCTACCCCGGGCCTCGCCAAGGACGATATCGCCGTCGAGGTCCTCGAGGCCACAGGCGACGTCCCCCCGACCCTAGTCATCTCCGGCCGCTCGTCCTCCAAGCAGACGTCGGAGGAGCCGGCGCGAGTCCAAGCGTCGTATGCGGCGTTTGAGAAGCGCGTCTCCCTCCCTCCCCACACAAAGCCCGACATGGTCGAGGCCAAGTACGACAACGGAGTCCTCCGAGTGTCCGTCAAGCGACCCGAGGAGGAGCTACAGGCGCCTCCGCGGCACAGGATCCCTCTGCTCTAGCAACCAGGCTGAGAGACGGGCCGCTGACTCCCTCCTCAGGCGGCCTGCAGCCTGCACACAGCCTAGCAGGCGAGCCGTGTAGAGACTAGACCTATCTGTAGACGTTGTTGTACAATAAAGGCACGTTCCCCTACCTTGCCGGGTAGACTGCGAGAGCTCAAGGAGGAGGCGAGGTGAGGTGAGGAGGGTCTGAGCGGCAGCGGCGCGGGCACCCGTGCAGACAGGCGATGGGTGGAGCGGCGGCGGGCTGCCGTACCGAGAGGCTGTAGAGTCAGGGCTTGTGTAGGCCACAGAGAGGAAGGAGGGGCAGGGAGGTGGCGGGGGCGAGGTACAGGAAGAGAGGGGGGCCCTCCCTCATACCTCGAGTCAGCGACAAGAAGGGGGTCCAGGGCTGTCAGGCAGCCGGAGACATCTCGTCGTCAAGCGCAAGTACTCGAGATCAAGCGTTCATTACTAGCTTCTACGTAGTTACATGCTCGTGTCTAGTCTAGAGCGTTTCCTACTCCGTCCTGTCTGCCTTGGGTGCTTGTAGAGCTGCACGGTCGGTCGTAGTAGGATGCTGGATGGCGATGGGGGTCCGGCGGGTCGATCGCTTCCGGCGGGCTTCCTCTCTTGCTGCTCGGAGCTCGCTCTCCAGACCGACGAGGTCCCGGCGCTCACGGCGGAGCTCCTCCGTCAGCTCGGCGACTCGAGCGCGCTTGCTGGCACAAGTCTCTTTGAGCCGGCGGGCTTCCTCGGACAGCTCGTCGTCCTCGCTGGTGCTGCGATCGGCAGGCTGGCGTCGGGCTACCTCGATCCGAAGCTGGCCGTCACAGTACTCCGAGCGGATGTCGCCGGGGTCGCAGTCTGCAGGGAGGACGATGCGCTGGCGGAGGCGAAGGGACGATCGGTCGGGGTGAGCACCAGGGGCTTGAGCAGCCTCGTCGTCCAGACGAGCGTCAGCTGCCGCGGAGGTGGGTGAGATGCTCGACGAGGCTACCAGCTCTAGCGTCCGGTCGCCTACCAGGCTCAGCGCGAGGTCTCCCGCGGGTACTCCGGGCGTGTCCATGGTCACCACGTGCCTGTCCGGGCGAGACTCGATGCGAGGCATGGCAGCGGTGTCAAGAAGCCGGGAGGCTGAGACGCGGTCGTACCAGGACGGCTGCAGGTCGTCCCAGACCGAGTCGAGGTCAGACAGGAGCGAGACCGAGGGGTAAGACAAGCGAGGGGTAGGAGCGAGGAGCATGTCGAGAGGACGGGCAGCGAGAAGGGAGAGCATGGGATCAGTAAGCAGGAGTGAAGCAGAGAGTCGTGTCGAGAGAGAGAAAGAGTGGGTTGGGTGTGGGATGGGTTGGGAGGGTCGACGGGAGATGGGGAGGAGATATAGAGGGAGGGGAGGGGACGTGGAAAGATCGAGAATACCGGGGTGACACCAAATAGAAGACGTGGGCTTTGTACGGAGGTTTGTGTGTATTTTTAGACTCAGTTTTGCTGGTCTACGGTACTACCCCTCATCCCTACCAAGCCTCCCAGCACCCCTCCCCCCTCCTCCCTTCCATCCTCCCCTTGCCTTCTTATCCGAGTCGCCCGACAGCTTGCGGACCTCAGCCAGTAGCTTGCGATGATGCCGCGTAGCTCGTCCTCGTGCGCGTCCTGTCCTCTGTCGCGTCCCTCGATCCTTCTTCTTGCTCTCCTAGGCTTGATCATGCTCTCCTCGTCCTCCGCCTTCCTCATCACTCCGAGCGCCTTCATGCTGGACCCCTACCGACCGTTGTCGGCGTCGCTTCCTAGCAGCCCGCGTCAGATCCTGTCGACGATGAGCCGGCTGGAGCAGGAGATGGACCGCATGCTCGACTCCGTCATGGATGTCACCGGCGGCTTCCTCCTCCCGGACGAGGCCTGTCGCGACCCGCCTGCGAGTCCCGTCACCAACGACCCTAGCCCCTCGGACGGGGAGGGAGGAGGGGCGGTGATGCGGCTGCGGCCTCACTTTGACATCCAGTCGACCTCCGATCGTCTCCTCGTCACCGCCGCTACCCCGGGCCTCGCCAAGGACGACATCGCCGTCGAGGTCCTCGAGGCCACAGGCGACGTCCCCCCGACCCTAGTCATCTCCGGCCGCTCGTCCTCCAAGCAGACGTCGGAGGAGCCGGCGCGAGTCCAAGCGTCGTATGCGGCGTTTGAGAAGCGCGTCTCCCTCCCTCCCCACACAAAGCCCGACATGGTCGAGGCCAAGTACGACAACGGAGTCCTCCGAGTGTCCGTCAAGCGACCCGAGGAGGAGCTACAGGCGCCCCCGCGGCACAGGATCCCTCTGCTCTAGCAACCAGGCTGAGAGACGGGCCGCTGACTCCCTCCTCAGGCGGCCTGCAGCCTGCACACAGCCTAGTAGGCGAGCCGTGTAGAGACTAGACCTATCTGTAGACGTTGTTGTACAATAAAGGCACGTTCCCCTACCTTGCCTGGTAGACTGCGAGAGCTCAAGGAGGAGGCGAGGTGAGGTGAGGAGGGTCTGTTCTGTCCGTGTAGAGACTAGACCTATCTGTAGACGTTGTTGTACTACAAGAACTGTGGGGAACATGTAGATGCGCTTCAGGGTATCTGCGGTCGGTTACGGAAGTAACGTTAACGCAGCAATCGTGACTTCTTCTCATGAGTGATATCTTTAGTTTAAAATGATGTTCATGACTATTCACCACCCCTCCTTTCTACGTCAGAATCACCCCACCTTATCGGCTCTTTGACCACATCGGAAATTGACCACAGGGATGCCTTGATATGCGGTCATCCTTGGGTTCCACCCTACCCCCTACCGTCTCTACCCCACCCCCGTCCGTCCCCCGGACCTGTTGGAAAAGCACTGGTAGGACGGCAACTTTCCTGAGTCCGTCTTGGGTGATTGAAATACTTTCCTCGTTCCTCTTTTCTCGCCACACCCTACCCCTCTCTAGTCATATCTTGACTTGTCTCTTCTCTTCTTTCCTTTCTTCTCCTCTCTTTTCCATTCTTCCGTACTCCTCCCTGCTCTCTTCTCTTCGATTCTCTACTGTACCCTTTTCTGCTCTACTATAACTTCTCTTGCCTCACCTCCCCTCTCCCTCTCTCCTTCTCCTTTCTCAGTCTTGTGTCCGGCTTGCAATACCAACTTAATCAGGCCAATTCCTCGGCATGGCGGCAATTTTTGCAGCTCTACACAGCAAATCGAGGTTAACACGCAGGTCGACTCTCAACACATCTGAGATTGCAGAGCTCATTCCTGAGGGAGACAACTGGTACATGAAGAAAGGGTTGGTTGAGCGCAAGATTGTCTCCTCTATGGTCACCTGGAAAAAGTTGACCTTGTACATTGTAGAAGACGCGCTCCTTTTTGCCAACGCTCCTTCTCCCGGTCTGGATCAGCGTGTTATCATCGATTCCATTCCTCTCCATGAGATTGATCTGGTGAGTGTCGGCAACCAGCAGGGAGTCACAGGAGGCCCTGAGTTCGTGATCCACCCGGTCGAAGATGGCTTCAATGCTGGAAGAAACTACGTTCACAGGACGTCGAAGGATGAGATCGAGGACTGGGTGTCCGCGATCAGATCTGCAGTCAAGGAAGCCAAGAAATTGCATAAGGAGAAAGTATTCCAGAGTCGGTTTGGAAATAGCAGTCTGAAGAGACACCAAGCGAAAGCCCTTAAATGGTATGAATCGACCAAGATGCAAATGTTCATCGCTTTAATCATCACCTCCAGCTTTGCTTCGGTGAAAGTCAAACTTGCTTTCAGTATTGATCTCCTGACCTGCTGAGAACAGGATGTCTGGGAAGCGCAGGTGTTGCCTGTTGAAGGATCTCAGGGACAGGAGCCATTTGTCATTGCCGACTACGTCTTCACCATTCTTTTTGCGTTGGAATTGATGTTCAATATGTTTGCAAGATGCACCAATGGCATTCTTGCATTCTACAGAGACGGTTGGAATTTGTTTGACACCTTCGTTGTCTTTATTGGCATCTTCACAAAAGCCGTAGAGACCATTCCTCAGCTGAAGCTGCTTCGGTTGATCAGAATCTTCAGGGTGTGTACGGAAAGCCGCCGTTAGAATGGACTGACGTCACTGCAGGTGGTTCGGCTCTTCAAGAAAGTCAAGTCGTTGAATCGTATCATCAAGGCCCTAGTGTCTTCACTGCTCCCAGTCGGCAACAGCTTCATGCTCTTGCTGCTTGTCACTTGCATCTGGGCCACCCTTGGAACTCACATCTTTCATGAAAAGAGTCCTGTCTTCTTCGGAACCTTCATAGACTCTCTCTTCACGGTGAAAATTTCTTTCACTTCCTGACTTACGTAATGTCTGTGCTTACAGATGTTCCAAGTAGTCACTGGCGACAGTTGGGCTTCAGCGGTCACAAGGACTTTGTTCTATGATGACGGCACAGTCCACATCGGAGTTGCAATCTTCTTCGTGAGTTACGTCATCTTTGCAGGTGTGTCGACGTTGATGCCTTGCAGCAGTTATCGTTGACTTGTCTTTGCAGGGGTTGTCTTGATCAACATTGTCGTCGCTGTTCTTCTTGATGAATTCATCAGCGCGGTCTCCCTGGAGAAGGAGGAGGCTCAGAAGCTGCGAGAAAAAAAGAGGGAGCAAGAGGCCATGGCCTCCAGAGTGACTGGGGTGCTTGATCCGCTCTCAGCCGCCATCTCGGAGTTTTGGGACTATGAAGACTTGACGACGAAGATTATGTGAGCGACCCGAACAACCAAAACTAACAGCTGCACTTGTTCTTTGCCTCTTGTTATCAATTTGTCTTACCTCCTTCCAGCTTCCCAACTCTCCTTCGCTTCGCATCTCATCTTCTCTCCCCTCCTTCTCCTCATTCTCATTCTCATTCCCATTCTCCTTCTCCTTCTCCTTCTCCTTCTCCTCTCCTCTCCTCTCCTCTCCTCTCCTTTTCCAACCTTCCATTTTCATCCCTTCCCCCTCGTCCTCTTCCAATGGAAGTACGCCTGACTTCGCCCTTACCAGCGACACTTATGACACTCTGGACGCCAACAAGTCAGGGGGTCTTGACTTTGAAGAGTTCCAGAAAGGCCTCAAGATGCTTCCCACAGCTAAGCCGATCCACATCACCCAGGTTCCCTTCCTGCCCCCCGGCATTCTCCCGACCTTCTAATCTTGTCATCTTTCATGTCGCAGGATGACTTTGACTTGATCACCAACGGCGGAGAGTATTGCAACGGGGATGGCGAGTTCTCTGGGGAACAATTCCAGGAAGTCATGAGAGGTAGACAAGCTATGCCCATGATGCTCTTGCTGAACAGGAGCAGGTGAACTCAAACGGTACGCGCAACGGCAGATCACGACCGCTATGACGGAGACGGACTCCAAGGAGTTGAAGGCAATCATGCTGATGCTCAAGTTGTTGGACATGTCAGTCTGCCGCATCCAAGACGACATGAAGCTGCTGTCTCCCACACATACAGGCATGGGGTCGAACTACCAGCAGAGGGGAGCAGGACGAGACACGGGAGATGAAACCCTTCGATCCTTCCATGCTCGCCTGGAGGAAATCGCCAAGTTGCTGGGTCTTGTGCTGGAGGCCAAGGACAAGGACTGTCAGTGCCATGCTCTTGAATCCACTACGAGCAGTTCCAAGAAGAAATCTGCTGGGAGGAAGCGCTGCACATCCAGCGACCCGATTCTCTCTTCTCTAGTGCCCAACGGAGCTGAACAAGTTGTGGTCTCAAAGAGGGAACCCATGGAGCCGAGCAAACAGGCGCAAGAAGCAGAGAAGAAGGAAGTCTCTGGTTCAGATCTTGTGTACAAGTACGAGCCAGTCGTGAGGGATGAGAAGGAGGATCAGAGAATAAGGGTCATCTTCCGCAACGACCTCAAGCTAGCGGGAGGCGGCAATCTCTCTTCGACAAAAGTCCAGCGACATGGTTGGAAAGAAGATGGCGCTGTCGGAGGACGAAACTCTACGTTGAGCTCTCAGAACCGGAACGAAGCCAACAGAGCCAACTACTCTTCCCTGCAGGTCAACAACGGTTCTCATCACGACGTGCAGACAGGAGGACGGGGCAGGACGAGGCTGGTCGGTCAGGTGCAGGAGATGAAAGTCTTTCCATACACGAGTCGGTTTGCCGACCTGCAGTATGAGAAGGAGATCGTGAACATGCGGAACATGTTGGCCGAGCGCACAAGCAAGAGCCCCCTTAGCATGCGCACTGTTACAGCAGTCGACTGAGATTGAAGACTTCACGTAGAACAGCATTTAAAACTATATTTTAGTTAGTGCCAGTATTTTTTAAAAAGGTATTGTTCTCTTGAGTGAAACATTTTCCCTCTATTTTCGGCGTATGGCGGAATGACAAGGTCTATGCGGGCGGCGGCGGCGGCGATGGCAGGGGTTCTGCTCATGGTGCTGGCGACACAGTGGGAGGGATGGCAGGCAGAGGATGAAGAGAAGCTCGTGCGAGCTGACGTGCCAGAGGCGTCAAGGAAGGTGAAGCTCTCGCAGTCACACTTCCACTTCGAGCCTGCAGACCCTCGAGCGATGGAGAAGGAGGAGCGGAGAGCGGAACTTGACAAGATCCACAAGGGTTTCCTCCCTGATCCCTACAAGCTTGGAGTGCATGTAGAGATCTCTACAAAATCCACCGTGACAAGTACCTCGACTCTCGCCGATGAGCTGAGGGACGTGACTTCGGCAGAGGATGGCTCGCTTGAGCAACAGCTCAAGGTCAACGGGATGCCAATCCATGTAGATCTACGAGGCGACGTGAAGGAGACGAGAGGAGGCGATGCAGCAGATGACAGTGAGGGAGAAATATCAGCTGTTATATGGATCACTGGCAAGACAGAAACTACCTTCTCTCGGGCATCGGCCGATACGTTTCAACGTTCCCTCGCCGAAGTTCTGCACATCAACCCCGAAGACATCAAGTTGTCCCTCTCAGACATCACAAAGAGAGCTAGTGATGCTACAGCCTCGTCCGATTCAAGGACAGAACCAACAAAAGGGACTGTCCAGGGCGGGAAGGAGTCATCGGGGACAGGAGAGGGCGGGAAGGAGTCATCGGGGACAGGAAAAGGCGGGGAGGATGATGATGAAAGCTCTCAGTCGGGTAACTCAACGTGTGATGGTTGTGAAGGATGGAGCATGGATGAGACCATGGAAATGTTTGAAGACGCTCAGAGGAGAATCAAACGACTGAAGTCTGTGATGAACCTGCGACCGGAGCTAAACAAAGTCCGTCTGCTCACCATTTCGAAACTCTCAAAGAGGGTGAAGGAGAACGCAGTCTTTGAGTTGGAATTCCTGAAGCAAAGCGTTCGCTTGTTGGAGACGAGATACGAAGACGCAGTTGCCAACGTCACGGGGATGATCCATCCGCTGATGCCCAACGCCATGAGGCTGAGAGACGAGCTGGTGCATGCGAGGTTTGCCACTGACATGCAGATCATAGCCCTTGACAAGACGATGAATGCGACGACGTCGGCCCTCGGAAGGTTCCTGTGGCTCAAGAGAGTCCTTGAGGAACACTTGCAGCTGATTGAAGACGCGAAGCTCAGGTGGCAAAACTGGTACGTGAAGCTCCAGGTGGACGCGAACTCGTCGCTGGACTTCAATGTGTCGAAGGAGCGGGAGGTGGAAGCAGACCGAGAGGTATCAGACTTCGAAGAGCTCTTCTCCTTGTTCTACAACGCGGAGTCACAAAGTCTCGAGAACCTCCAGGGGTTCGAGAGGAGGACCAGGGAGCATCTGGCGAGCATCGAGCGGGTCATGGCAGACGTCCTCTACGACATCAACATCTCGTCAATCAAGGAGCTCCAGGAACTTCATGACGCGAGGCAGGACGAGACGGGCCTGACCTCGAGGCTCTACGACGTGAGTCTGGGGGAGGTGCCGCTGCTGGTGGAGCAGCTCCAGCTGCTCAACGTCTCCATCGATAAGTTCCGGCAAGACTTCATGGCTGACGCGGTCGATGCGTCTAGAAGCTTCCAGAAGCGCTGGGGTGACACCTTGGCAGCCTGCAAGCAGGCTCTCCTAGACAGGATCAATGCCAAGGATGACAGTTTCCTTGCTCGACAGAAGCGCTTGCTGGACGAGGTCAATGAGTCAAGCTGGAACTCAGTCCAGCTGGAGTTCTCAGGTGCCGCCGACAGGCTTCAAGAGGAGGAAATGAGCATGGCAGAGATCGCCAACGTGAGCGCGAGGCAGTGGAAGGAGAACGAGGAGGTGCTGGAGCAGCTGGAGCAGACGCTGCAAGCGATGGAGGCTTCCCTGCAGGATGAAATGCAGAGCGAGGACGAGGGAGTGAGAAACCTGCGGAGATACGGCAAGGAGAGCATCGAGAGCGTGCGAGGCGAGCTGAGAGACCAGCTGGGAAACTTTGCAGGACAGGAGGCAGATGAAATGAAGACTTTGAAGGCGAGCCTGAAGAGGGATCTGGAGATGCTTGTGGAGCATGGGATGCAAGGAAATCTGAGCAGACTCGTGCAGGTCTGGAAAGAAAAAGGAAGGAAGATGGGGGAGGGAATGAACGAGATGTTGGAGGGTGAGCGAAGCCGCTTGCGAAACTTCCACGAAAGTCTTCGTGAGCTGAGAGATTCCTTCAACCACTCCTGGTCGAAACTTTCACGAGGCCTGCGAGACCTGAAGAACATCTCCGCCTCCAAGACCTCGTACCTCTACCAACTGTTGAAGTCCCAGGACGAGCAGACTAACTCTTCCCTCCGCTCCTTCGCTGCCTTCTCCCTGTTGGGGAGGAAGCTAGAGCAGCAGCTGTTGGGAAATTTCTCCGACCTCATCCTTCGAAAGAGCCGTCAGATGATCTCCAGCTGGACGCGCGAGGAGCAGCAGGAGCTGCTGGAGAGTCTGACAGACCTGAGCAACAGGGTGGAGAGCCAGAGGCTGCTGGGGATAGAGAAACTGATGGACTTTCAATCGAGACTAGAGCAGGCGAAGTCAGACAGCTGGAGTACTTTCAAGCTCTGGAATATCTCGGCTGAAGGGCTGAGGGGAGCAGTTGAGAACACAACACGTGCGATCTGGGTTGCGTCCCTTCCGAGCTGACGTCTGCTGGCAGTGCGAGATGTGATCGCCCAGCTGCACGTGAAGAACTTCTCAGCTGAGGATTGGATGCGAATGGACGGCCTCTTCTTCAACTTCAGCCAAGTAAGTCTTGAGTTGCCTCCCACCCTTCTCTCAGTTGACCTCTCCAGAACCTCCTGGCGACGATCAACGATGACAAGCTGAGAATTTCTCAACACGGCGAGAGCACCTTGAAGTCAGTGCTCGTGCTTTCAGCTGCCCTCGTTTCCTCTTGACCTTCTCCCTCTCCTCCTGCAGGTCCCTCCTAGACTCCATCCGCTCGTCCCTCAACAGCGACTCGTCAGCTTTTCACGCTTGGAGGTCAACCGGAATACAGCTGATGTTGAGCTGACGACAAGCAGATCGCAGCAAGAAAATCGGTCGGACGACTTTGATAGCCGTTATGTCAGATATCGACAGGTGCTATTTTGACGCTGCGCAACGAGCGTGACAAGTTTGACTATCAGGAGCTCAGCTCGATGATGGAGAAGCTGAGGAACTTGTCCAGCAGTCTGCAGGCCTCGAGAGGTCTCGTTGCCTTCCCTCTTGCAAGCCCTGACCTCTCCCAGCAGATCGCACTCTCCCTCCCCGTCCCCCTCCGCCACCTCCTCCCCCTCCTTCCCCTCCTTCCCCTCCTCCTTTGCCTTCTCCACCCCCTTCTATATTTCCTCCCTCTCCCTCTCCATCTCCCTCTCCCTCTCCCTCTCCCCATCCCCCTCCCCCTTCCCCTCAAGGCCCTCTCGGTGGCTCCTCCGATACCCATCGCGGCCCATCTCCTCCTCCTGACAGGTCCAACGGCACTGATTACAGTGAGCCCTCCCCCCTCCCCCAGCTGTTGCTGAGCTTGTTGCCAGTCTATGAGCTCGACCAGGAAGTTGACCTGGGGCAGGAAGATGAACTTTCCTCAGCTAACGGGAGATACAGAGTGAGGCTCCTCCTCCCTTCCCCTACCCTCCCCTCCTCCTCTTCTCTCCTCTCCTCTCCTCTCCTCTCCTCTCCTCTACTCCCCTCTCTTCTCCTCCCCTCCTTCCCTCTCCTCCCCTCTCCCCTCCTCTCCTCCCTTAGCCTCTCCTCTCCTCCTCCCCTCTCTTTCAGGCCTCTTGACTGGCTTTAGCTCAACATTACGCACGGCAAGTTGTGGCTCTTCGATGACTACGGGAAGATGAAGATCGAGAAAATTTTGCCTTCGTCGTCGTCGTCCTCCTCCTCCTGCTACGAAAAGCAGCGCTGGGAGAGGAATGCTATGGCTGGGCCCGCCTGTAGGGAGCAAGTGTGGGGAGATATTCACTTAAAAAAAATATGAGTAGAGAGGT
>NW_005434657.1:87163-88922 GCF_000315625.1 Guillardia theta CCMP2712
CCACGGGCAAAGGTTGGTGTGGCTTCTTTTCGAGTTGACTTACGGGGAAAGATTGAAGGATCGAGGAAAAAATTTTTTGCCTTTCGTTGGTTAGTTCCTCCTCCCCTTCCTCCTCCTCCTCCTCCCTCCTCCTCCCTTCCTCGTCCTCCTCCTCCTCCTCCTCCTCCTCCTCCTCGTTTTCTTCTACGGGGTCCCGCTGGTTGTGTCCCTGTCATGCTCGCGTGACGAGCGGAGGTCAGCTGGTCTTGATTGACAAGCTTGGGGGGATGGTGACTGCGACGCCTGCGAGGTCGGGGACGAGAGCTCCCTACAGGTTACCAGCTGACTTGCTCGCGTTCAGCTGACGCCTTGCTGCCGCAGACTTGTGCTTAGCGATGAAGGCGAGCTGATGGTGCTGGACGGAGAGGATCGTGAAGTTTGGTCGAACGAGGAGCATGGGCGACAGGAGGGAGCAGAAGAAAGCAGAGAAGAAGAGAAGAAGAACGACCAGGAGAAGAAGGAAGAGGCAGAGAAAGACAAAGAGGACAAGGACAAGGACAAAGTCAAGAAAGAAGGGAAAGAGCAAGAGGAGCAAGCGAAGGAACTTGAAATGCCAGCTGATGTCGGGCTGCTGAACAGGTGGGAGGAAAGAGGTGGATGGAACAGAAGCTGACTCGTGTCAAGTTTCTGCGCTTCCTGGAGGGACTCGCAGGGGCAGCAGAGCGACGAGCTGGCGGTCATGGCCAAGTGCATGCAGCAGGACTGCGTGCAGTCGCTCAAGCAGGTAAGCAAACCTGTTCTCCTCCTCCTCTCCACTACCACCACCACCACCACCACTACCACTTCCACCATCATCATCCTCATCCTCATCCTCATCCTCATCATCATCGTCACCACCACCACCACCAGCAGCAGCAGCACCACCACCACCATCATCATCATCATCATCATTGTCATCATCGCCATCAATATTAATCCTTGTCATCATCATCATCATCATCATCATCATCATCATCATCATCATCATCATCATCATCATCATCATCATCATCATCATCATCATCATCATCATCATTGTCATCATCGCCATCAATATTAATCCTTGTCATCATCATCATCATCATCATCATCATCATTGTCATTGTCATCATCATTGTCATTGTCATCTCCATCCTCGTCATCCTCTCTCCCCCCCCCCTCTCTGACGGGGCTCAGGTCGGCTGCCGGTGGAGGGACACGAAGGGTCTCTGCTACGTGGACAGCGGCCAGCAGTGGTGCCAGCTGCACCCCAACAGCCCAGGCTGCCTTGGTGGCACGGTGATGCATGCGCTGTGCTTGTCCTTATATCCGAGGTCGAGTAACGAGCTGGAGCAGAGCTGGGGGCCCGTGCAGCACAGGAGGAGGAGCGACGACCAGCAGGTAGGCATGCAGACTAGCTCGCGTCCTCCTGACTTGCTCGCGTCCTCCTGACTGCCTCGCGCGCAGCGTCTTAGCTGCTCGTGTATGCGGCGCTGCTCATACCAGAGCAGCAACAAGAAGTTTCGCTGCGCGCAAGATTTCACGAAGGTGTGAGAACTTGGAAGGGAAGAGAAGAAGCGAGGGAGAAAGACGAGAAAAAAGAAAGAGATGCAATGGGGAGACGATCGAGGGAGAGAACAGAGAGGAAAGGAGAGGAGAGGAGAGGGAGGAGAGGCGAGGCGAGGCGAGGGGGAGGGAGGGAGGAGGAGGAGGAGGAGGAGGAGGAGGAGGAGGAGGAGGAGGAGGAGGAGGAGGAGTAGCG
>NW_005434657.1:89235-91214 GCF_000315625.1 Guillardia theta CCMP2712
GGGGAGAGAGAGAGAGGGAGGATGGAAGTGAGGAGGACGTCGGAGTCCTCACAGGCTTCTGGCCAACAATCCATTGGAAGATGTCAATAATCTCACACTGCAACACAATCAGATCGAACAAGAAACACACCTGACACTGATCTCAACTTATTGCCTCCTCTCCCTAACTCCTCCATTCTCTTCTCCCTCTGTTCTCCCTTCTCTTCTCCCTACCTGTTCTCCCTTCTCTTCTCCCTACCTGTTCTCCTTCTCTTCTCCCTACCTCCTCCTTGTACCTCCTCTCCCTTGCATCCTCTCCCTGTCTCCTCTCCCTTCTCTTGTCTCCCTTCTCTCCTCTGCTCTACCTGCACGATCTTGCAGTATTCTTTGATCTCTGCATCAGTGAGCTTCTCGACGTTCGCTTCAGCCCATCGTCCCTGTACGAAAGATGAGAACACGTGTAAGAGATGAGGAGGAGAGTAGTAAGAAATAGAGTAGTAAGAGACGAGGAGGAGAGTAGTAAGACATGAGGAGGAGAGTAGTAAGAAATAGAGTAGTAAGAGACGAGGAGGAGAGTAGTAAGACATGAGGAGGAGAGTAGTAAGAGACGAGGAGATAGAGAGGAGCGGAAACAAGTGACGGAAGGGGAGGAGGCACTGAGGTCAGCCTACCATGATGAGGTCTGTCTCCAGCCATCCCGTCTGTCTCGACCTGCACGTGCGAGCAGTCAAGTCGCTCGCCATGGCCGGCAGCGGCTGCACCTGTAGATCAATGCGCGCTTGAGGTTCTCGAGTTTGTGGGGGTCAACGTCGCCTGAGCAATCAGTGACTGAGAGGAAGAGAGCTAGGAGGACGAGAACGAGGAGAGGGGAGGATGCACAGGGGAAACGAAGAAGGAGTTGGGAGGTTGGGGAGGAGGAGGACGAGGACGAGGGGAAGGAGGACGAGGATGAGGAGGATAAGGACAAGTGGAGGAGCAGGGGAAGAGGTGGAGGAAGGGGCGAGGATCACCAGCTGAAGTGAGGAACTTTCGCGGATCAAATGTGTCCAACGAGTTTGTGACCTAGAAAGATGTGAGGAGAAGAAGGGAAGGGCTGGAGCACAGACGCTCGTGAAATCCACTCCCCCAGCAGCTGCTGAGAAGGGACGGCGAATGGCAGCGAATGATGTGGGGGAGCTGCGAACTAGCTTCAAGCATGATGAGGACCTGAAAACAAATCCTTGACTTTCGCATAGAGAACCGATCCTCCCCTCTATCATCATAGCTCCTTATAC
Source organism: Guillardia theta CCMP2712 (assembly GCF_000315625.1). Taxonomy (NCBI): domain Eukaryota; class Cryptophyceae; order Pyrenomonadales; family Geminigeraceae; genus Guillardia; species Guillardia theta. The sequence continues at coordinate 90,489 of NW_005434657.1, forward strand.
TCCTCTCTGTTTGTCGTTCCCTCTCGTTGTCCCCATCAAATACCCTCGCTCCTCTCTTCTATCCTCTCCTCTCTCCTCTCTCCCATGTCCTCCCCTCCCCTCTCCAAACTCTCTTTCCTTCCCCTCTCATCCCCACTCTCCTCCCCCATCCCTACTCTCTTCTCTCCTCGCTCCCCCATCCCTACTCTCTTCTCTCCCCCCTCCCTCCTCCCTCCTCTCCTCTCGCTTCACCTCTTGGCTGCTTGCACAACAAACCGAGACGCCATGGCGACGTGTTCTTCACCGTTCGCTGCCAGTAGGGGTTGTTTATATGTGGCAAATGGGGGTTATTGAGGTTGGGGTGGTAGAGGTAGAGGTGAAGGAATGGTGAAGTTTGTTCCGACAGTGGTAGTGATGGCGGTGATGATGGCGAGTGCGACAAGACAGGAGGAAGGAGGAGGAGGAGGAGGAGGAGGAGACAGATTGGCGACGAAGCCATGCTTCTTGACATTGATCAGCCCTCGGGATGGAGGAAGATACTTTCAAGGTGCGGACTGTAACACGGGAAGGAAAGGTGACGGGATGTAGGCGAGGACATCGAAGTTCATGTGGGAAGAAGCAACGGAGAAGCGAGTAAGATGTGATGTAATGCGAAGAGAGGAGGGGAGAGGAGAGGAGGAGGAGGGGTAGAGGAGGGGAGTGCAGAGGAGAGGACGGCAGGCGGAGGCGAGGGGTAGATGGGATAGT
>NW_005434657.1:91502-93881 GCF_000315625.1 Guillardia theta CCMP2712
CAATCAAGTGGGTGATATAATGTAATGTGATGCGTGTGCTAGTTCTTGACAACTTTGAGGCAGCTGGACGAGTGATGATGATCCTCGATGACAACCTGATCAATGAACCTGTCTGTCTCCTCCTTCACCATCCTTGTTTCCCCGCTTCTCCATCCTCACTGCATCACCTCCTCCCTCCAACTCCCCCCCCCCTCTCCCCTCCCTCCTCCCTCCTCCCTCCTCCCTCTTTCCTTCTCCTGCCCTTCACACCTGGACCAACTGAGTCTGTAGGAGCTGCGGCTCAGGGACGGGCATGTCGGGACGTTGAGGGGAATGGAAGGAGGAATTCACCAACTTACGGTGAAACTTATCGATGACCAGAGCGAAGAAATCTGCAAATATGTGAGAGGGAGGGGGCGAGCGAGCGAGCGAGAGAGAGAGAGAGGAGAGGAGAGGGAGGAAGGGAGGAAACGATGGAGAGTGATTGAGGAGTTTTCAGACCTCTACGTTCGTGGTGGGGCACTGGCTTCCTGAGATTTCAATCACTTCGCCTGTCAACGGGAGTTTTGTGAGTGAGCAACAGCTGAGCGTGTTCTTCTTTGTGGAGAGATTCAAGTCAGTATCGCACGTGCTCTTCTGATAAGACTCTCACACTCTTTGTTAGTAACATCTCACAGTCTTCTGTTACTGTTCGCCTTGACGGGCTCGACGTCTTCTCCCTCCCCGGCTCGTCTCACCATTTCGTCCTTGACCAAGTCAGACCTCCTGACCTGAACCCTCTCACGTTGACTCCTCCTCCAGCTTAAGCCCGGTGCTCACATCCTCGAGGTCTCAACTCCCGCTCCTGTCTTTCTCCTCCTCCTCCTCCTCCTCCTCCTCCTCCTTCTCCTCCTGTCTCCACTTCCTACCTCCTGCCCCCTCTTCCTACTACCTCCTGCTCCTGCTCCTGCTCCGGCTCCGGCTCCGGCTCCGGCTCCTGCTCCTGCTCCTGCTCCTGCTCCTGCTCCTGCTCCTCCCTCCTCCTCCCGCTCTCTTTCCTGGCCATTCCTCTCATGCTCCTTGTGCTTTACTGCTTTCTCTCTCTTACGCATCCTACCGTTTACAGCTCGTTCTCCTCCTCCCCTCAGGCACCTCCAAGGTCCGCAAGAATCCCCTCCGCCGCCGCCTGACCCTACGACCAGCGAACGCTCTCCTCCTCTCGCTGCCACTTCACCGTCCACCAGCCTGAGGTGCAGCTGCTGGAGCCTGTCTACCTTCAGGACCTGGAGGAAGAGGAAGAAAGGATCGCGAAGAGAAGGCAAGAAGTTCTTCTTGTCTGCCTTGATGGTCACATTCATCTCCTTGTAGATTCGTCATGAAGGTTGTTCATGCACTTGAAGGATTTGGGTGTAAAACGTTGGACGAAGGATCGTTGAATTCAGCATTCACTGTCGATGCTATTGTCGTTGTCACTTTTTCTGTACTTTTTGTTGTTGTTGATGATGATGATGATGATGATGATGATGATGATGATGATGATGATGATGGAGGGAGATAAACATGCTGATGATGCCCTGCTAATTTATGTTTAGCTCATGGTCCTCAACCTACCTTCAAACGCACGAGCGATGTTGAGGGTTGAGGTACAACTCATCTTTCCTCTCTTCTGTCTCTCTCCTCCTCCTCCTCCTCCTCCTCCTCCTCCTCCTCCTTCATCGCTTCACCTCCGTCTCTTCTCCCCTGCGTTCTTATCCTCCAGCAGATGTCAAATGGGCTGAGCGCTACTCGCAAGGTCTTGGGAAGGGGGAGGCGAGGGGGAGGGATTGACTGGCAGCAGGTGACACAGTCGGACGCGCTTGTGCTGTCATGGGAAGGAGAACGGCAGACCGAGGAGAGGAACCTGCAAGAGATTTCTTTGAGGATGAGGTGAAGGAGAGAGTAAGTGGGGAAGCGATCTCAGATTCCGCACAGTCTGGTCTTGGAGGACGAGGACGAGGACGGGGACTATGGAGGTGGAGATGAGGGATACACTGATATGGTTCCTCGTGTGCAAAACTTGATCTTCGTTGACATCTTGACAGATGTCAAAACTTGTCTTCACAAACAGGACTGTCGCAAAGGTGGTCAGAGTGCCGGCGAGGAAACAGTTGGTCTACCTTCTCGTCGCTCGTTTGCTGATTGTTCTTGCTTCTCCTAGTCGTGTCAGCCCCACATGCTCCAACATCTTCCTCGACATCGGCACAAACGACGGGTCAAGCATACGGCGATTCTTGCGTCCTGAGGTGTGACTGGACTGAGAGAATGAGGAAGAAACACAGACAGGAGGAGGAGGAAGAGTAGGAGGAGGAGGAAGAGGAATGATAGAGAGCTGGATAGCGGAGAATGTGGAAGGGAGGAGATGGAGCAGTCGGCAAAGTACCG
>NW_005434657.1:93981-125339 GCF_000315625.1 Guillardia theta CCMP2712
TCCCCTCCCTCCCTCCCTCCCTCCCTCCCTCCCTCCCTCCCTCCCTCCCTCCCGTCTTCCCTCCCCTTTCTCAAGTTCCAGCAGACTCCTGGGCAGCACCTGGAGGAGCTTTCGATCGTCTTGCTCAGCTCATCGAACGCGCAGTGGAAGTTAGCTCTTCCCCAGCTGTCGTCGTGTCCATGTCCATGGGGGGACCTTTCTTTGCGCTCTTCTGCTCACAGCACGTCTCAGAGGTCTTGACTGCTCTCCTCCCCTCCACTCCTCCCTGCCCGCACTTCCTTGTCCTCTATCATCTCCTTCATACATGGCTACTCCACCCCACACTTCTCTCTTCCTCCTTCCCTCCCTTCTCTCTTTCTCCTTCCTCAGGTGGCCCCTCCATCGCTGCTTCATCTCATTTCCCAGCAGGCTTGGAAACTTCGGCACATTCAAACGTTCGTGTCAGTCTCTGGGGTGCGGCAGGACCTTTCTTACTTCCTCCCTCCTCACCTTCTCCGCAGGTTTACGGCGGCTCCTCGTCCCCGCTGCTCACTCTCTTCTCCGGCAAGTGGGGCTCGCTGATCCCGAGCATCCTTCAGCCCTTCAGCCTCAAGACGGTCGGGAGGGGGAGGGCATTTTGATCTCTCCTCTCACTTCACCTCTCCTCTCTCCTCTCTTCCCTCAGGCCCGAACGTTTGCAAGTCTCCCTTGGCTGCTTCCTTCCGACCGAGTCTTCAGCAGCGATCGGGTTAGATTTCGTTGAAACCACCTCAAGAGCTCACCAACACCTTCTCTTCCTCCCCCTCACCCCTCCCTTCTCACCCTCGTCCTCATCCCCTCATCCTCATCCCCCTCGCCGTCCTCCCGCAGGTTTGGATACGCACCAAGTCAAGAAACTTCACCGCATCTGAGCTTCCCGAGGCTCTCGAGCTAGCAGGAGCGTACTTCTCCGCAAACCGAACGGTCGAGTGAGCATGGGTAAGAAGCGACTTGACATCCTTCAACAGCGAGCATTCGCATCCCTCGCAGGTCAAGCGCTCGCGCCAAACGTGAGTAGAGGAGAGGAGGAGGAGGAGGAGGAGAAGCAGCAGCAGCAGCAGCAGCAGTAGGAGGCTGAACAGTCGAGCAGGTGACGACTTTCTGCTTTTTTGGAGCAAAACTTCCGACAATCGAAGCGCTTGAATGGAACGAGGAGGAGCTGAGAAGCCCTCCTGACTCCGCCAGCATGGGCATGGGGGATGGGACGGTGGGCAAGAGGACGAGGCCGGATGGTGACTGAGCAAGAGGCAGGTACTGGCTGAAAGCCTCTCAGCTTGCATGGAGTGGGCGAAAGTTCAACGAATGCCAGTGAAGAACGTGACTTGGTGAAGACTATCTTGTACCTCTATCCTCTATCTCCCTCCCTTCCTCCCTCCCTCCCTCCCTCCCTCCCTCCCTCCTTGCCCCAACATTCCAACACCTCCTCCGTCCATCTCTTGCTTCTCTCCCTCCCTTCCCGCATACCTTTTTATCCCCCTCATCCCTTTTTCACTCTCATTTGTCTGCACCTTTGTCTTCTTCCTGCTCTTGATTCTGACTTCTATCAGGGACTACGTGGCTCACACAGATATGCTCAAGTGGCCGCCAGTCTTCAAGAAATTCTTTGAGATACTCGTGGGGTGAAACAAACACAATCTCCTCGCTCGAGGAAGCCACTCACAAACTTATCCCTCCCGGCTTCAAGTCGCCTCGCTCTTTCCTGGGAGGAAGTCGGAGTCCTTAGGAAGCTGCTTGCCCTCGTTGAACTCGGCGACGACCCACACGCTGGCCCCATCCTGAAAGCACGTCCTGTACTTGATGGAAGAACGGGAGTCCTTGGAGAGCAGCTTGTTGAGGCGCTGCTTGAGAACTGGTACGGGGACACCTGACTTCTCGATCTTCTTGAGGTTCAGCTTCTTCACCATGTACAAGACTCCGTCATTCTTGTGCTTCATAGAGAAAGTCTTGCCCAAGGAAGTTTCCTCAAGGACCGCGGACGAGCTGCTTTCCGGTCAAAAACATCGCGTGCATACAAGGTGGTTACCTGTCCTCGGGGTCGGGATGATACTCTAGTGAATCAAGAGAAGCAGACAGCTGATGTGGTTTCAACCACTCGGCAGTCTTGTCCATGAGGTGCAAAGCAGCTTCTGACTTGCGCTTCTTGGCGGCTGCGAGGTCTACAGACGTCATGTCATGCCACAAGAAGGCAAGCTGCTTGCTCTTGTTCGAGCCAGCGCTAGATCGGATGGAGATTTGCAATTGGCAATTCACAGCATTGCGTTCCTCGGCAGACAGCTTGAGGGCGGTGGAAGTTCTCAGGAGAGAAGTCTGGATCTCTTTCGCAACAAGGCCTGAGTTGTCCTCATCCCCCAAAGCAAGAGCAGATTTCATGGAAGCTTGCACAGAGGCAAAGACGTCAGACTTCATCAATTGAGCGATATCCTTGCCCTCGATGTCCTTCTTTTGACAGTCAAGCAACTTTGTCAATGCCTCGTTGCAAGAGATCACAGTGCCATCTTGGACAATTGCCATCGGGCCATCTACAGCCTCGAGAACAACACCGTCGTCTTTCCTTCCCGAACCAACAACAGCATTGACAACGGAAGCAAAAGCCTTGGCAGCGCGAAGGTCACTGCTATTCCAGGCCACGCACGTGGCCTCGACCTTCTCGGCAAATGGAGTGTAGTCGTGTCTTGGATGCATAGTACCCATTGGCTCATTCCAAATAGCCTTGACTTTGGGGTTGCCAGCCCAACTGACCGTGTGCAAGTTCTCAGGGCGGAAGAGAAGGATCATGCTGCTTTCCAGAATTGGGATGCAAATGCAGCCAGCTGCCTTTCGAAGTGAGTTGCTGTCTAGATCAGGAATAATGTCCCGTAGCGAGTTAAAGGCCTGTAAGATATTAATTGGCACGTTCGAGTCTCCATATGAGAGTAATACCTGCACTTGTCTTTCTGAGGACTGTGCAAATCGCTTCTTCAAAGCCTCAACGATCTTGAAGATTGAATCCTGTGAAGGGAGATCTCCGATGGTCATGAGCTCATTCTGATGATAAATCGCAGAGCCTAGCCTTGACGTCAAATTGAACCCAACTTCAAAGAATGTACCTTGAAGATCCTCTACAATGTCAGAAACATTTGGGATACCTTCAACCAGTCCTGCAAGCTTTCCATCGCACATCTTCTTGAAAAGTTGATCGAAAATACTGAAGATTCTTTGGTATTCCATGTGAGATTTCTTCTCATGAACCTTGAGGAGCTCCAATGTGTAGGCATCGGTCAAGGCAGAGACGGCAACTCTCATCTGAATTGAAGGATGCTTAGCTTGCAAGCTGTGCCCTACCAGCATAGCGTGGAAAGTGTCCTTTAGGACGATTGGATACGTAATGGAGCTACGCATTCCCCACGCCTATGTATGAGTTAGGCAGTTCCTGAATCGATGGTTCACTGACCCCAAGCTGCTCCAAATAGCAGCGATGTGATGCTCGGAGAAGGGAAGCACCAAGATTGATATGTTCTCGCTCCAAGTTTGGATCGTTCTGAAGCAATGGCTACTCAGATATGGAAACGGTTTTCTTCATCGGAACATCAGAACAAGACACACGGACTTACGGAAATGATTTTGGCCGGATTCGCTCCTGCGTCATTCACGGTGCTGAATCGGATTTTCAAGAACCGCATTCGAACACTTGGGCTCAGGATTTCCTAAACCGCATTTTTAGATCCAGCTCACAAGCACCCAAGAAGTACTTCAGGCCACCGAAGTCCTTGCCATGAATCTTTGACCACCTTGACCTGTAAAACAATTAATACAATAAAGAAGGTTTCAAGCATTCATTACCCTCCTTTCAGCCTCGACCATGGAAGTGCCATCTTCGTAGAAATTGCCCACAAACATGCGATCATAACCCATGATTTTGAAGGCATCCCAGCACAACTGGAAACATACATCCTGATCACAAACGAGTAGGCAAGAATGATTGATAGATCATACTTGTTGACTCAATTCCAATGGAGTGTGACAGAGGTCTAGGTTCTTGATCGCCACACGAACTTTTGCGTTGGTCTCAACAAAATCATCACAAGGGTCCAATTCCTCCTGAAAAAATTGAACAAAGAGTCACGCAAAATCTGCAAGGATTTCTTTGCAAAACTTACGATGTCTGCAACAAAACCGAACGAGCTTTTGGACAAAACCATATTGACCATCATGCATTGTCCGGGATTAGCTGAAATTGCATATATTATGATTCAAAGAAAGTTTCAACTTTCTCACCAGAATGCGCGACGGAAAGGGTCACAGGATTTACCAATTGCCCAATTCCATTCAACGAATTGACGGAACTCTCGATACGATGTTTTTCTTCAAACAAATCCAGAAACGATTTTCCCCTAAAGCACCAATGAGACAAGAAAACGCTCTTTCAAAACCTCTATACAAGAGATCCTGCGCCTTCGCCGGGAAAAGAATTTCTGCATTTTCACTGCAGGCCTTGATCTTCAGAGAGCCATCGTCATGAAGCAAGAAAAAGACTCCATGAGGCTGAACTGCTCCTGCATAATCAAGAACCCTACAGAACAGGAAAAGATCTTCATCAAAGAATATTACAATTCAGTCTGTCCTCCACCTGCAATATTCGTGGATTTGCATGGTAGAAGGGATTCGGCTGTCATCTGCATGGATTCCTGCTAAGATTGTGAGCGAGAAGTCTGGCAAGGCTTTCTTGAATGACCTCCATACTCCTTGGAGATCCCCTTAGCAAAAGGTTCGCTGGATACAAGTCAGAGATCATGTCCAGCATTGAATACACCTGCTCACCTCACACGAACGTCAGGCTGAAGAGAAGCAGCCATGGTACTCGTGAGATTCTGGAGAGAGTTCATCTGAAGTGCACGAGTAAGCTTTCGATGATTCCCCGATGAGGAAGAGTCATCAGGACGAGAGGGGATCATGGGAATGAGGAAGCATGCATGATGAAACAAGGAAAGCAAGGCTGGTTGACGCCTAGCGTCCTAATAATGGGTGAAATGCTGGGTCAGGAGCAGCTAAAACGTGCTACTGGAACAAAGCCTCCAAACTTGCAGGAGCAACATAGAATGGAGTTGACATGAGATCATTGCAGGTTCAGACAAGACATGCTGATGCGGAAAGGAGAAGAAGATGCATTGACGGCACTGGAGGCGTCAGAGCTGCAGGAAGACAGAAGGGGGGAGGATGCGACGAGTTGCGGGTTGGACATGCCGGGGGTCGCAGGAGGGTCGGAACTAGCACAGGAGGTAGGGTCATTACAACCAGGGGTACTGATCGAAAGGTGGGGTACAAAAGTGAATCGAGCAGATCGCAGTCTGAAGTCAGAGGTGAAAGGGGTGATAAATACAGTTAAAAGTACCGGTAATACATGAAGTAAGAAAAGGTCAGTTGTTGAAGTTGGGTGGGTGATGTTTCAAGAGGGGGTAGTGGTCATGCAAGGGGGGTTGAGGGTACCGAGGAGCAAGGCGTAACCATCTACTACCCCACCTCTACATATTCGATTCATTCAGAGGGTGGGGTACATTTACTTGGAGTGATGCCTGAGGCGAGCTTGAATCAATTTTTTTCTTTTGTTTTTGTTTTCTTTTGTTTTTGTTTTCTTTTGTTTTTTGTTTCTTTTACAGATGTTGTCCGTCGGGTTTTGGCCGAAATAATACACTCCCCCGTGAAACACCCCCACCCCCCTGTCGTCGCCCCACCCCCACCACATATCCATACTGTGATAGTAAACTACCCCATCTTTAGAGGTAGTAAAGTCGATGACCACCACCCCCTGACTGACGACCCCTTATCCCCTCAAGCGGTGTGGGAGACAGTTGATCGGAGGAAAAAAGAAAAAGTTAACAGTGACGAGAAGGGTGGGTCATATTTTGAAATACCACCGGTGATTTACTCGTACTTTGGAGGGGTGAAGCGCTCATAAGGCCTCACCCCTACCCCCTTGAAACAGACCATGACCATCCCGCCCTCCATATACGTGCCGCATCGTCCTTGTAAGTGCTGTACAACGGCGCAATGGCACAGCTCCGTTGTCCTTTCGCACCCTCCTCCTCCTCCTCCTCCTCCTCTCTCCTCGTTCTTCTGGCCTGTGCCCTCCCTGCTGTCTCAGCTTTCCATGCTCCATGCCCCTTGGGCCTCAGGCCGAATGTTGTGTCTTCGTTCAAAAACGTCATGAGGAGTCATCGGCGAGACGCCTGTCATGCCTTGAGAGCCTCTTCCAAGCCCCTCCTGAGTGATCAGCAGAAGCAGCACACAGCAGAGAGATTGGGAGGCATGTCGAGGTGCTTGAGCTTCGGCATGCTGGAGGCATGGGGGTGCTGACGTTTGTGCAGGGGGGAGGTACAGCACATCTTCGAGGATGTCGATCGGGACGGCAACGGCATGATCACGATGGACGAGCTCGACTTCCTCGTCCCCTACTTCAGCGACTCTCATGAATGGACCCCGACCTACAAGAAAACTCTCTTCAATGACATCGACAAATCACAGAACGGAAGCATCGATAGCGAAGAGGTAGGCCTCCTCCTCCCTCCTCCCTCCTCTTTCTCCATTGTCTTTCATCGCCTCTCGATGCTGATGGTTCTTCTCAGTTCTATGACTGGATGGTGTTCAATGCGGAAGCGGAAGGAGGAGAGGGGCTGGGCTCTAAGGTGCTCAAGAAGAGAGCCGAGCGGCTGGTGATCGGCGACGGTGTCATTCCCCCCCACCTGCTCACCCTGCTCGATGACTTCGGCACTGGGGGGATCGTACAGAAGGTAACTCATCCCCTCCACTCGGCGTTCGGCCGTTCTCTGCGCGAGCACTTCATCTCTTGCTACGTGCTCTTGGAGCAGTGGGGCAACCCCAAGGAGGTGGTGGAGGCCGGGCTGTTCCATGCCCTGTACCAGCGCGGAGATGGCATGCGAGCGGTGAACGCGGACGAGACTCGCCCGATGCTGCAGGAGAAGTTGGGGAAAGACGTCGAGGAGCTCATCTACTTGTTCCCCTCCGCTCACAAGTCGGCCTATGAGCCCGACGGGCTGCTGCACGCTCCTCTCGGGGAAGTCGTGACGGTCAAGAACGTGCTGACCGGAGGCGTCGTGAGCTTCGACGAGGTGAAGAGGAAGAAGCTCGTCGAGCTCGAGGTGGTCAACTCGCACGATCAGAACGTGCTGGAGAACGTTGACCCGGTTCACAACCTCTGGTCCTTCTACCAGCATGCCACAGTCATGCCGTTACTCTCTGCTCCTGCCCAGCAGACGATCAAGGAGTTCTTGAAGCGCTCCTACGGGGCCTCTTGCGCGAACATCGTCAAGTGGCATGAGGGCAGGTTCAAGGAGACTGGGAAGCCGATCCCCGACAACTGGGAGAGGCATCTCGACATGTTCCGACCTGGAGGACGCTACCTCCTTGTTGAGGAGGAGCTGCATCATGCGGACAAGAATGGAGACGGCGAGATCGACTGGAAGGAATTCACCGAGTTCCTCTCCTCCAAGTTCAGGACGTGCCATGGCAAATGAAGTTTACAAGCTACTGCACGCAGGAGCTCGGAGCGATAATAAACTACTCTACACTCAACCCTTTTTAGCTGCAGCCCGCTCACGCTGGAAGCATGCTGCATGGCATTAGGCAGAGCTCCTGCCCCTCCGGCATGTGGTCCTCCGCCCCCAGCTGCGCGATGTCCCAGTTCAAGGACAGGATCGTCTTCACCGTCGTCCTGAAGCGACTTGCCACGTCACTGAGCATCTCGTGCCTCTTAGTCTGGTAAGTGACGCCTACGAAGAACAGGCCGTCGGTCTTGGAGCTCACGATCGCGTCCGGGTTGCGGATCAGCGTGCTGTTGACCCCGTTGACGTTGCCGTTGAGCGCCCAGATCCTCAGCCAGTTCATGTCTGACGCGAAACTCCGCATGACCTGGGACGAGGATGAGACGAAGACAGGAGGGAACAACACAAGGGAGGAGGAGGTGGTGGAGAGCGGAGGGGAAGGGGAAGAGGAAGGGACGAGAGGAGGGCGGGGGCTGCTGAGGAACTACCTTGATGAGCGTGTCCTGAGCTTCGAAGCAGTAGCGACATCTCACAATGGTCAGCGTCATGCAGCTGGTCGCCTGGTTGCAGAGCCCTCCCATGCAGTCGGCATCCGACCCGCATGCAGCGCCCGGCTGAGCTCCACCGCTGCAGGACCGGCCGAGGGAGCGGATGCTGAAGACATCTCGCGCTTGGATGCAGACCTTGAACGACATCCCCTCGATACCCCTGCACTACTGTCAGCACTTCCCCAGCAGCTACAGCAGTCCTTGCCTCTGCGGGATCCACACGAGGTGGCTGGAGGTAGTGCACTGACTTGTACCCATGATGCAGCCGGCTGTCGGGGGAGCAGAGGACGTCAAGACGGCTCCGTCCGGCAGCCCGTCGGTCTCGATGACGAGGGGATAGTTGCCAGTGTAGGCGCCGGGGACACGCGTGCTAGCTGAAGTGTCAAGCCGGACGAGAAGGTAGTGGTCTGACCTTTCTGTGGTGTCGTCCACCTGGAGCAGCAGCTGGGTCCTGCAGCCGACAAACGCGTCGATTCGTGTGAAGAGGTTGGAAGTCTCCGGGCGCCAAGTGAGCTGGGGGAGAACGACCTGAGAAAAGCGCGTGAGGGGGAGGGCGGGAGGGAAGGGGGCGCAGTCAAGACCTCGAAGACGACGCAGTGAACTTCAGAGTACCAGCCATAGACCGTCGCGTCTCTGATCCCCCGGTTCGCACACCTGACTCGATTGTCATCCGACGGTTCGCACGTTCCTCTCACTCACCCCGTGCTGTCGTCCCTCGCCGTCATGCACACTCGATACGCTTTGCCCGCATCCTCCGGCAGCGCCTTGTACTCCACCTGCCGCCTGGCCCGCGAGCAGGAGGAGGCCGTGTCGTTCTGCAGGGCAGAAGTCCACTTCTGCTTGGGGTACACAGTCGGGTCGATGACGTCAGCAGCTCGGCACATGGACGAGTCTTGGAGGCGTGGGATGCAGGTGGAGCGAGAGATGCGCATGTTCTTGATTGACCCGGGGTTCTCAAGGAGGAAAATCTTGATGCGGTCCCAGGGCTCCGGGTCCTGCGCGACGAAGGTGACGGACTTGCTCTCGTTGGCTGCTATCCTGATCCTCTTGTACGCTGCCTCCACGTACTCCCCGTTGATGGACGTCGGAGCGAAGGAACTCTTGGTCATGTCAAGCCACGCCTGGTTGAAGGGAGACTCCATCCCTCCTGCGTCGGTCACGAACACCGGTGGTGCCTGAAGTCGGATCTTCCAGCAGACCTGCTGGGAGACCTGGTCGCCGTTGTCGTGCAGCCTCTGCCAGGGGTACCTGTCGTCCCCGTTGGGGTCTGTGCTGCCGACCCATCGCCCGTACCTCCACCTGCTGTCATCGTAGGCTGCTGCACACACCACCTGGTCCACGTTGGACCGGATCTCTCGGCAGCTCTGCCCGCAGCTCTGCAGGAAGCTCGAGAGCCCGTTGCTCTTGACGAGGTCCAACGTGTACGAGACGGCGAGGTACGGCTTCTGCACCAGCTTGATGCTGGACACGTACGACGAGTAGAGCGTCTTGATCTTGTTGCAGGTGGGATCAGTGCAGGAGCTCTGCTGGACGGGAGCAATGGTCGTCTGCGCGGCATTGTCTCCGACCCGCGCAGCTCCGTAGCCTTGGAAGCTCCCGCAATTACCCGGAAGCGACTGAATCGGAGCAGAGGAGAAGAAATTGGCGTTCCACCGCCCGCCGTTCTCGATGTAGTTGCTGATGCCATCTGAGCACTCGTCAGTCCCTTCACCTCTCAGACTCCTCAGCATCTCCGCGCTTGCCTGGAAGCTCACGGTCGATGTCCGGGTCCACCACGTGAATCCTAACGTCATCGCCATCAGGGTCAGAGGCTGAGATGTTCAGCAGGATGGGAGCGCCAGAGCACGCGAACACGTCCATGCGCTGACACACGTCAGCACTCGCTCAACCTCCTCCCTCCCGCCTTACCTGCGGCACAAGCAACCCGTTGTCGTCGTAGGAGGGAGCAGCTTGCATGGAGGAGAGTGTGGAGTCGAAAACTGGAGGGTTTCCTTGGAACTTGAACTTGACGCAGTAAGGAAGCGAGCGGCAGGAGCACCTCTCTCTCTGCGACTGGCACGCGGCCTACCCTCATCTCAGTCGCTTCTTGTCAAACTTCCGCTCCTCTCACCGCATCGTGCACGTCGTAGGCGACGAAGCAGCGCGTGATAATCTTTCCTTGCACCTGAGACGATCTTAGCGGATGACACCCTCGCACTTCGGAATACCGAGGGAAGGTATCCGTCCGTCAAGAGCCTCTCAGTCGTGTCAAGCGTGTAGGTGCACTGCAACGATCCTGTTCCCACGCACGTCCACGTCTTGTCTCCGTTGCCCAGCGCCGACTCGATGCGGATGGTGTCCGTGGAGAGGCGGGTCCGGTCTTCCGTGCCGTCCGCGGCGATGGGGAAGTCAAGGGCGAAGAGGTCCATGCGGCAGGTGGTGGCGTAGGTACAGATGACTTCATGCACGAGATTCTTGGTCGCCCTGTTGATGTCCCTGACCAGCGATAAGTCACGACAGCACGAGGGCGAGGAGTCAGACGCACAGAGACGTGTAGAACTCTGGAGGCTGGTTGAGACTTCCGGCGAAACAAGAAAATGTGGAGAAGATCTGTGAGCGATCAGCCATGGTACTCAACGATACTTGTCAAGGGACCTGCTGGGAGGATCCCGAGGCTTGAAAGGCCTTCTTGAAGGTGCTAGATGAATCCCTAGGACGCCTTTTCAGACCTCCTTCACAACACAATTTGCACATACAGGAAGGCAGGAACTTTGTAGTAATGATCTTCCAAGATGTCCCTGCCGCTGGCATCCAGGGGGTTGTCGATGTCAATGAAGGGGAAATCAACTGTTACAAGTTATCAGGTCAACCAGTTCAAGCAACCTTTGACAGACCTGCTGCAAGGGCATGTTGAGTGAAAAAGGACTGACGGGTGCTCGAGACGTTGTAGTATACGTACTCGACGTGGTTCTCTGCAGTCAGTGTTACTCATCCGACGGATCAAAGGGAGGAGGATGAAGGATGTCGTACCCGTGATGCCCTGTACCGGGACCCAATCAAAGTCGAACTTCAAGAAGCGTCCGGCCTGGTTGTATCCGTTGCGATCGAAGTCGAACATTTGTCGACAGGTGGACCATGTAGTGTTACACCATCCCTGATCCAATGTCATAACACATTCAAGTAATCGCTAGGAATCGCTCGTTGCCTGGATCGATTCTCCTCTGGTATTCTTGTACACACACTGGTCAATCAGTCAGTACACTGCAAAGTGTGTTGTTGAAGTCCTCCGACCTCAGAGTCTGACGAGCAGATCTTTCCCAAGGTCGGATACTGCATAGCCATGAGTTGGATCAACGGAACCCAATGAGCTCAACCTTGATGCCCTGCTCTCTCGGCAGAGTGCTTGGCTGCGTATAGCTCTGAGCATGGGTACAAATCTTGCTCGGCCAGTCGTAACTGCAAGACGGACAGGCCCTCGTGGTGTCGTTGGTACTTCCCAGCCAGCACTGGCAAGCCTCAAGTCAGTTTGACAATCCGAGGAAGGGCAGCAACCTTCAAGGCCTTGTCAGACGTCACAGAAGACGAGAAGCCTGCGGATTTCACAAGTCAATTCGACCAGGAACACGGGGTTTGTCCTTCATTGCATTATGAGCACCTGGACTGTAATAGGTCGTCATGTGCCCATCAAAATCATAGATAGGAACAATGAAAGGAGGCTGTGGGATCGGATCAGATCGAAGAACGACGAAGCAGACCCTCAGACCTGTGATGCATTGAAGTTTTGGTTGCTGCTTGTCTTGTAGGTCTTGGACTTGTAGAGAGTCTTCGGGGTGATGGGGACCTCGATCATATAAGGAAGCCCAGAGACAGGGGCGAAGTAGTTGTTCACTGGGTTGATCGCACAACGCCATGAGTTTGATGTAGCAGTGCTTCGGCTGCATAGCGGGATGTAAGTTTCAAGTGCCGGGGAAAGCTTCTCCAGGTGTGCAAGGCCAGGGAACTTAGCCGAGAGCAGCGAGGGCAGCCAATACTTGTCATTTGAAGACGCGAAGCTGTAACTCAACTTGCCACCAGCTGCATCTCGGAAAAATCGAGTGGTGTGACTGCAGAGGTCAACTTGCCCGGTTGAAATCGAAAAGAAAACGCATCGCGGCAACAGAATGCCTTGGGTCACATCGATGGGGTTGCCATCAACAGTCATGAGGTAGGCGACCAACCCGACCACGTTGTCGTTGACTACGATCTGATGGCTCTTGACCCCGAACACAACGCTGCGGTAGTTCAGCTTCCTGCTCGTTTGAGTGGGATCATCAGAGTTCTGGACGGTGATGACTTGGAAATCATTCTCGATGCCGATCTTTGGAACAGTGCTACAAGAAAACAAACAACTTCAGTAGGAGCGAGTAGAAACATAAAACACAAGGTTTCATACCCAGTATCAATCCCGGAGTTTTGGAAATCGGTGCAAAGCACATTGTTGGTGTAAGTGCAAGTCCTTAGAGTTGCGTTGGCTGACCTCCCCCATAGATAGGGACACCTCTGATCGCCAGCGCCATACACGTTCCCGAGAGAGAGCTGACCCTGGTCGTCTGACACGATCGTCCTCACACAAAGAATTCCATGGACACTTGCTACTCCAGCGCCGTAGGCGTTGCAGACAACGTTCGTCCCTGCTGTATAAGTGCAAAGTGGGTCGGTCTCAAAGGTCGAATAGAGCGCGAAGTTGACGAGCCTGGTACCGTCTGCGAATTTCTTGTCTATGTTCCACTGTAAACTCCCACCCAGAAGCGGCTTCATTTTCTGAGCTCGCAAGATGGGGACAAGGGACAGCAACACAAGGTAGCCTGCAAACAGCCGCACCTTCATGACTGTGTTCAGACTGAATCACTGAGCCATCATTCTGAGGGGCAGGCAACTGAGGGGAAAGAGAACGGAGTAGGAAGAGGAGGGGGATCGGAGAGAGGGAGGAGAGGAGAGCACGAAGACGAGGACGAGGGCGAGAAAGAGGACGAGGACGAGGACGAGGACGAGGACGAGGGCTTGGCAGATCAGCGACAGATCTGAGAGTGACTCTCCGCCATGACGGCCAATGACCTCAAAAGCCAAGTGAGGGTGGGGAGGGTGTACTACCCAAATGGGGGTAGGAGGGGTAGGGTGATCAATTTTGCGAATCAAGGGGTGAGCATGCAGGGGAATACCGGGGTTCTATTAGTATAAAACAATGATGACTTGGGGGTAGGGTGATTTGGTTTCTTGGAAGATTTTGTGGGGTGGTTGACTCTCAGGTAGGGTAAAGGGTGTGGTAGGTGGAGAATGGGTGGGGTGGTGGGAGAGGGGTGGTCAGTTATCAGGGCAGTGGTCAAATTCTTTTTTCGCTTTTCATGGGTGCAGCATCTGGACTGCTGAAGCGAGGAGGAGGAGGAGGAGGAGGAGGAGGAGGAGGAGGAGGAGGCAAGAGAGGAGAAGAAGAGGTGCGTACTATCACTTGTCCCTCTGATTGACAGGATACCTCATGATGGTTTTGTCTGTTAGCTGCTGTCAGGTCTGCGAGATGAAACTTTCAATGGCACAACCGAATCCTTGAGCACCTGTGAAGAGAGTACGTGTCCTGCTGTCCCTGTCTTGTCCCTTACAAGTGGATCAGTCGACCAGGACGATCAATCATCTTGCACAACTTCGTCGTGGGACTCGTTGGATGAAGTACCCTTCGAGGTATGAAAGATCGCAAACATTACGATTATGATTGAGGCCTGCCGGTTTCCAGATTTCTCTTGAGATTGTTGAAGATGTTTTCATTCTAGCGTGTAAAGATATCGCAAAGCTTCACTGGAGTCATGACGGTTGGCTCCCTCTATCGTCTTTTCCGCAGCTGATCAAAGCGAGTGCAGAATACCTGAATGTGAACCTTCACGAGGCTGAGCTTTCGTTCCAAAGAGAAGAAAAGGTCCATGGCCATGACCTGTAGAAGAGGATGAGTTACAAGTATCGTCATGTAGGAGGCCTTTGAAGCTGAGCAAAGGGCCATGAAGGAGAAGATGGAGTATGAAGCGTCACTGCTACAGGTGCGCCAGTTTACAATGACAAGGCCTATGGTGATATTGACGGTCGTATATCAGATGCAAAAAGAGAGGGATGAGATGGTTGTTGCTGGTGAGAGAATGTCCGGACATTTTTGTGCTCTGTGAAAGATTTTGAGAACAGAGCGAGAGGCGCTGAAGGAGATAGAAGAAGCTGAAGAAGCTGAAAGAATGGCAGAAAAAGGTAGGACGTCCCGAAGATCCGTGTCCTGACGTCAACAACCTAGAGCTGAGAGAGGCGGAAGAGGCGGCAGTTGACTATCAGAAGGTGCGAGTGCACTTTCAAAGCTCGTCGATCATGAAGTGATCATGAAGTGCCGTAGGAGCTGCAAGAGGCCAAGGACGCAGAAGAATTCTTACGGGTGAAGAAGAAAGAGAAGCAAAATCTCAAACGCTCCCTTGCAAGTCTGCAAAGGTCAGTCCAGGAATGGCTGACGGTGACAGCGATCAATGAGCATTGCTGAAATACAGATTGGCCAACGAAGCAGAAGTAGCTGCCAACGAAGCTGAAGTCAGAGTATGCTTTCTTCACGTCTCGCCTCCCATGATAACAGTCCCGTTAGTCTGCAGCTGACGACAACAATGATAGCCTGAAGAAAGAATCCGATCGACTCCGGTGTGCGAGCTCATGTAGACTAAATCTTTGAGATGGCATGACACGTCACGTAAAGCATTCAGGCAATCATCGCAAGAAATCGAGAGACGCTGGCTCTCGAGGCCTTGCAGGAAGCGGAGAAAGAAGTGCAGGCAGCTGAGCTGATAGCAATCAAAGAGAGGCTGGAGGTAGAAGTTTCTAAGCACACCCTTGAGGCTCATCTGCTGCCAGGCTGACGAGGCTCAAAGACGAGCTGAGAAAGAGCTGAGAGAGGCAGAGGAAGCAAAGCTGCGGGCGATCAAGGTGAGAGCATCTCTTAGGTTCATCGGGTCAAAATCACCAACAGGAACGACAAGAGGCCGATGAGGCTCGCGCTCGATACGAAAAAGAGCGACGGGGTGCCAAACTCAAGCTCAATCCCAGCTGATTCTAATGCGTTGACAGAGTACGAGGAGGCTTACACCAACATGCTGAGAGAGCAGCAGGAGTTCGAAGAAGCGAAGGTGAATGAGGTTCATCTCGACCGATCTGATGGCTTCGAGCAGATCAAGGCAGAGAAGGAGCGGAGAGAAGCGGAGGCGGCGAAGTAGCAGCGAACTTCCGATGACTCGCCCGTCCCATCTCACTTGACTTGCAGGAGACAGATGGAAACAGCCATGGTGCTGATGACCTCCCAGCAGTGCGTGTCGGTGACTTGGCGTCCTGATGCTCCTTGAAGACCGCTGAAAGCTTATCCAGAAATCACTTGAGGCTCAGAGGCTAGTTTCGAGGGGGCTGAAGGTGAGATTCTGATCTCCTTGCCCTCCTCCTCATCCCTTCTAGATCATCCCCGACGACTACAAAACCCTCGAGGTACTCCCACCAACGACCATCCCTCCTAACGCGGCGCAAGGACGCGATTCTGAGCTTCCAGACCGGAGGAGGAGGGGGTGGGACGCTGGAGGTTTTTGTCCGGAGAGGTCAACCCGAGGCTTTCCTCCCCATCCTGTCTCTGACGACCACAAGGTCTTCATCGAGTGGCGAGAGACTCCGACGCGGAGGAAGTGGAGGTCAAGGATGGCGGCGAGTGAGGACTGGGCTGACCCTCATTCAGCTCAATCTGGCGGTGCGGATCTTCGGGGAGGATGGGGCCGGCCTAGAGGGCTCCCTGATCCTGTCAGGAAGGTAGGAACTGAGGCGGACAAGGTTATGACGACTTGGGCAGGTGAGGGATCGGGGACGATAGAGAACGTGCGGGTGGGAAGTTCAAACTGCTCGACTATCTTCGTTGGGGGAGGGGAGTGGGGAATCAGCAGGTGCAGCCTTGTGAGTGACAGAGCCTTGAGCTCAGTAGTCTCCTGTGCCGGCTCGTCAAGGCTGCAAGTAAGGGTCCGATGGAGGTGGCGAACGTATTCTGAGAGCATGTCAAGGTGGTGCACACGACGATCAGCGGTCTGAACGAGGACAGACAAGCTCGCACGGGGGTCCTGACGCACGACAACTCGGAGGCAAGACTGAGCGACTGTGTCGTGTGCTTCTGCTCCTCGAGGTGAGAAGGGCCTCGTTTTGTTCGCTCGCTCATGTCTTGCTGCAGCGCTCTCTCGCTGTCTGATGCATCCGCAATGCGGCTCGAGGTGACGTGGCATGTGTTTGGCCCGATGTTGATCGACTTCCCTCGCAGCGCTGTAGAGTCCACGATAGCAAAAGTCTGATCGACCGCGATCGGCGAGGAAGAAATCAAACCTGCGAGCTCGAGCTGAGAAACTGCCACGTGGACTGCGAGAAGGTGAGGGTGTGAGTTTGCAAACACTCGGGGCCTCATGACGGCAAAGGTCTGGAAGGAAGGAAGTTGCCGGGAGCAGGTCTTAGTGAACGATCACGGTCTAGACATTCTTGACGAGTGTCTTCGGGCATTGACATACTGGCGCTACAGGGAATCGATATGTCTTCTTCACATCTTCGCGAGAGGGGAACCTCTTGCCTGACGGCTGCCTCACGAGCCTTGAGTAAGCAGCACGAGCAAGATCAGATTTCCGGCACATCCAGTTCCCCCAGCAGCTCCTCAACCTGAAGAATCTTCAGCTTGAGGGTTGAGAAGGGAACTCTTTACATCTGGGAGAAGGTTACGATGTTTCGCCTGCTTGTAGGCATACCAGTCGCCATGTCCGCTGTCCCTGCATGGCTTCAGGCTCCGGATATCGTCTCTTGTAAGAAGGCCGACCTTCTCTGCGGAACCTCCCAAGCAGCATGCAGCTCGTCAGCTGCGCTGCTCCCTGCGTGTGTTGTGGGCTGCTGTTCGTTTTGTTCCTCATCAAGAAGTTGAGGAGAAGGAGATGCAAGATGAGGAAAAGGAGGCTGACTAGGAGGGAAAGAGCAGCATGAGGATCCACGAGTCACCGAGCTGTGGCTGATCTTTTCAAAGGAGCAGCCGTCATGGTCGATCACGATCGGCGCCGCGCGGGGGGGCAGGTCGTCTACGGAGATCTAGCAAGAGATGAGATGCAGCATGACGAGAGTGGCAGACCTCTTCGCTCTCCAACGAGCTGGATTCGTGAAGGGCCGACGACCCCAGCAGAGGGAGGCAGGTACTCACTGCATACTCACAGAGCTCGAGATAGTGGCGGCTCGTCTCGATGCTGCTGATGTCATTGCAAGAAGAGAGCCAGGTCAAGTCACCTCAAAGGCGTTTGGGTCTGGACAGATGATCGGAAGGCTTCAGAAACGCGCAACAAAAGCTTGCAGAGCTTCCGCAAGAGAGCCTCTGCCGTTTGACATTCAACATCCGTGGAGAATGAGCGAAGATTGGCTTCACCTTCACGTCCTTCCGCAGAAGTTCGTGACGATTTTGAAAGCTGCTGCCACCTGGCTTGCATGTCTGCTCTGGAAGAACAATCAGGAAGCAGCGGCGATATCATGTGACGTCACATGATGCGATGTGCCCCGTCGGCACATTCTGCTGCCTCTCTCGGGCTCAAGGTGAAGTCCAGCCTCTTGTCTCTGCTCATCACCGAGTGGAACTCTCCGATCATTGACTGATCGCTGGCGAGGTCGTAACAGAGGAAGGACGGCAACGACTCGCTTTGCGAGGGTTGAAACTCGCTCCTAGAGTCATCGAGATGCTGGAACTTGACTTTCCCTATGCCGAGATTGATGTCTTCGTCTGAAAATGTCAAGTTGAACAACCCATGGATCGCAGCATTCCAACTGGATCTTGTCAGGAGGACCTCCCAACTCGATCCCTTGCAACCCACCGGATCTCGGCGCACGCAGGAGCCAAGACAGCAGCAGGGGCCTTCATAGAAGCCATCCACTCATCCGCATGCTGCCGCAAGTGTGTCACTAGGCGGAAGACCTGAGGCAGGGGCGAAGAACCTCCAACTGCACGTTCGATCTCTGGGCACGTGCTGATCCTAAGGACGCAAAGGCTCTTGACAACAACGCCCGATTCCTTCCAACACGCCTCAGGCCATGTCAGATGCAAAATCCCTTGACCTCCGCACACTCCGCATGCTGTCTTCTTCTCTGCTGCTCGTTCCACGATCTCTGGGCAGGGAGGAATCCAGGAAGATCGAAGGAGGAGAAACTGATTGAGAAGCAGACATGGGGTACAAGATTGATGACATGTTGCACTGCCGATGAAGGAAGGTACTTGCTGTTCACACTGCCGATGAAGGAAGGTACTTGCTGTCAAAAGACAAGTTCACCTCAAAGGTAATTGTGAAAGCAATAAAAAACGATCTAAATATGTCGAGGGACCAAACAAGAATATGTCATTATTTCCTTCTTTCTTTCGTCCTAATATCAAGCATTCTCTACCTTCCTTCATCATGATATCAAGATATCTATCTTCCTTCATCATGACATCAAGATATCTATCTTCCTTCATCATAATATCAAGCAATCTCTACCTTCCTTCATCATAACATCAAGCTATCTCTCTGCTATCTCTGCCCTGTGCATCGATGAAAGTTTGTGGGAACCCTTTCTGCTTGCTTTGACCACTCGTTTTCGTTGGCCGTATTTTCTATCTACCTGATGCTGCCCTCCTCAATCATTACGACGTCTTTCTGAGGCAAGCGCGTTTGATCTCTTGTTCTCACCGGCAACGCACTGAGTCACGTGGCACTGCCACGGTCACGAGTCCAGGAGCCTGGTCGGACGGTCCGCCGGCCGCGGGCCCCCGGTCGGTTGAACTGAGTTGAACCTCAGCCGCTTGATCGGATCCTGGATCGGATCCAACCTAACCAAACTCGGACGGCCTTATGAAGCCTTGAAGCCTTGCTGGCACTGAGGAGTGACTCTGCACTGATTGCACTTCTCACTGCCAACGGGGTGCACACTGAGGGCTCCGGCCCCCCCGGCCCGCCGGGCTTTGCGGCGGCGTGACCGTACTACCGTACGGCGGTGCGGCCCCGGCACGGCCCGACTACGGCGGTCACCCGGCCGGGCCCGGGCCTGGACTCCTTGCCCGGGTCAGGGCGGGCTGACTCGGGGCGCTAATCTTTGCTTGGGGGGTGTTCACTGGTAGTGAGAGGGTGGGGTGGAGTGATGGGGTGGGTGGTACCATAGTGGCTGGGGTAAACTAAAAGATAGTCGGAGCGGCTCTCAGGGACGGGCACTACTACAGCAGGGGTGGTACAAAGCGGCAGATGAGACACAAATGGGGGTAGGGTGATATGGGAGGGGTGATTGCAAGGGATGGTCGGAGAAGGGGGTGTGGAGTGACGTCGGATGAGAGTATTTTGTTTTGAAGATGCTACAGCGGCTCACGACGAGAGTATTTTGTTTTGAAGATGCTACAGCGGCTCACGACGAGAGTTGATGATAGATATGAGATGATAGATATGAGATGATAGATATGAGATGATTAGATATGAGATGATAGATATGAGATGATAGATATGAGATGATAGATATGTATGATAGATATGAGATGATAGAGATTAATGATGATATGCATGCGATGATAGGCGATAGAGATGGTCGTCGTAGAAAAAGAGATGAAAGGCTGAGATAGAGGTAATAGAGACAGTGAAGTGATGATCGACGGCATGAATGAATGATGAATGAGAGAGTTAGACAATGATGGTAGAGATTATGAGACACGTACAGAAATGTCAGGCCTGAATCGGAGAAGATGAACATGAAGATTCAGATGATAGATATGCCAATGAAGATAGGCTAGAAGGTGATGATGGTCAGATTTCATCACCTGTGGAGGGGACGATGAGAGTGATGCATGACGATAGCTACGGCGATGAAGTTGTATGGCGATATGATGTTCTTTGCGAGTGAACCTGATAATTTGCAGGAGAAGATGGAGAGTATGCTGGATCGATCAGATCTACGATCTCCAGGAGAGGCTGGATTGGACGAAGAGACGAAGATGGAGAGGATGGTTCAAAACAAAGTAGATGCCATAGAAAATGTGCTTGAAACTCTTCGATTACGAGTCTTCTGACAGCGAGTTGCAGATTGTGGTTGCTGGCAGTGAGCGTAAATATCTAGTATGCATATTCACGCTTGGTTGCGATCCGAACAGCAACGTTCTTTCTGACAGATCTCTCAAATTCATGCGCGATTGCGGTTCGTCATGCTCATGCAGCCACTATGATGAGCTCGACTGAGTCCTCGTGCAGGAAGTGACGCTAAGACCATCGAAGAAGCGAGATGCTGCCCTTCCTTCCGAACGTCTCTGCTTAAACGTTTTGCTGAATGCAACAAGAAGGCAAAATACGACATTTCATCTGACATGGATGGTGATGGATTGTTTACAGGTATTTGAAGAATGGAAGAAGCACAAAACAAAGAGTCAACCACTGCAACTCAGGAGGTTTATGATCCTATCGCGTCCTGTATTCTTCTACTGCTGCTCTGTTCAAGATGCTGAAATTTTGCAGTTTGACCAATCAGATGGAACTTTAGATCAGTACGGAAACGTGCAAAGACAAGTTGTGATCAACACTTACAATGACGTGTGGGATGCCTTCTTCTTTCGTTGCCTCTGACAGCATTTCAGATTTTGGAGAGTATGTATGATGCTGTAGATAATCCAACCCAACAGGTGAGAAGCGGCGTTTGCTCTGAGGCGAGGTTGACTCTCCTCCAGGAGGCGCCACAAGGAAGCAATCAAGCGGGAACGGAGGAGGAGGGTGCTGGATACGTTGATAACCGTGATCACCGTCAACAATTCAGTGCCGATGCGCTCTCGCAGGATGACACGAAGCCGGAAGGGGACGAGGAGCTCCCTTTTGGCCCTTTTGTGAATGCCCATCAGAACGTGAATGTGAATGATTTAGTCAACAATGGAATGTTAGGAGCAGGAAAGCAGAAGAAAGGTGCAAGGAGCGTTGGCGCGGTACTGTCTGACAGTGAGTTTCAGATCTTCTTGTACGCTCGCGTGAACCTGCTCCTGCTCTACACAAACGAATGATATCTTCCTTCAAGGCCTGCTTCCCGTGAAGGCAAACTCGTTGAATCTTGCTTCATTGATTGTCTCTCAGATGTTTTGGACCGCATTCCCAGATGTTAGATGATGATATTTTGAATCCTGGTAAGTCAAACTATTCGCTTTCTTTGATTTCAGGTGACGTTGCGATCGGCAAGGCCATACTGTTGC
The DNA here is from genome assembly GCF_000315625.1 of Guillardia theta CCMP2712. Classification (NCBI taxonomy): domain Eukaryota; class Cryptophyceae; order Pyrenomonadales; family Geminigeraceae; genus Guillardia; species Guillardia theta. The sequence goes on from NW_005434657.1 coordinate 115,332, forward strand.
AAAAATGCGGAAGCAACCTGGAAGAGCAGGGGAAAACAAGCAGCAGGTGAATGGTGACTGATGGGCTTCACAGCACTGCTGAGCGATGACTAGCAGCATGAAGCCAAGACACCTGAGCGAGAGATGTCAAACGCTGCAGCAGACTTGAACATCTCACCAGGATTCGACGGGAACTCATACCGCCACCTTCTTGACTCGTCGATCTCCAGCCCGTACCAGCAGATCAATTCTCAAGCGGTGCGACGTGAGCAAGAGCTTGTGAGCATGGCTGACTACTGTTGTCATCAGATGTTGATGTATCAAGCCAAGAGCCCGCCTCGTCTAGAAGCCAAGGTTGAAGATCTAACAAGGTACTGCCGGAACTTTGATGTTGACCTGTGACATGATGGCTTGCAGTGAAGGCATAGAGCATGAAAGCAAACATGTAAACACAAGCGCTTTCTTCAATTCAGTTGTCCCCTCAAGAAATCAAGGCGTAGATGAAGTACAAGGGACTTCACCAAGTGTCAACTTGTTGAGTTGTTCACAGATACAAAACAAAGCACAAGATGAAATGGATCAGGTTGCGAATCAATGGAGCAAGGTCATGATCCTTTCAAGGAATTCGAATGCTTACAAAGGGTTGCAGATTGCAACGGCTGATAACCGATCAGTGGCGATAGGCGTACAATGTTAGGGTTCACAAAAAGTTAATCTTCTCAGGCATTCCATTTCATCAGAATTTTTCACAAAATTCTTGTACTGTAAACGTTCATGTTGTCGATTCTCAAAGTCTTTTCTGCAACTCACGTAACTTGGAATAGACTTGTAGCAGTCGTCGTAGTATCGGTCTTGCTGGACTGCTTTGACTGCAGTAGCTGTAGCAGGTCTTGTCGCAAGAGGAGTAGATGTATCCCTGTTGCGGTGCCCCCGTTGACAGCGCGTCTGATATGCAAAAGTTCCTGCAGCACTTGAAGCAATCGGAGCTAGCTCCTGTCGCCCTCTCATTGTTGCAGCTGTAAAACGACTGCGCAGCATCGTTACAACAGCTCAAGGGCCCCGCAAGGCCTCCATGCTCACCGGCACGTTGGTGTACAGCAAGGAAGCAGACAGCGAGATTCGGTTCCGCTGGTTCGACACTTGTACTGTCAGGGTCGCCTTCACGCTTCGCTCCTGCGTGTTGACATTCTGCCTCACAAGGGGCATGGGAGGCACTTGGCAGAGGAGTTTGCTGTCCGATACCCACGTGACAGACTGGCAGGGCAGCTGTAAATGCCGTCAGCCGTCGTTCCCTCAAGCTTCACTGACCTGCTTGCGTGTGGAGACGAGAACCTGACTGGGAGCTTGCCAAGTGAACTTGTATCGACTCGCCAACACCTTCTGGTACTGCTGTTGAGGTCCGAAGTTCCTCCCCAGGATGGTGACGGTGGTCATGCCGTGATAGTCGACGCTGTTTGGCGAGACTGACAAGATGGCAGGGGCATTGTATCCATACGAGTGACTTTGTACAGTCGCGACTCCGTGCCAGTAGACCGTCAGGTCTTGGAAGGAACCGACGCCCGGTGGAGCGATGCAGACAATCGCTGGGATGGGGTTGGGAGGAACCCAGTCAGCGCAGAGGGTGTCAGCATTGTTGGTACCACTGACAGCCTTGAACACGATGCTGCATGCTGTGGCAAACGTCTCCGGGGAGGAGGGAGACTGTCGGACGGAGACAGCAAGGTACTGAGAGTTGATGACTGTGTCTTGATCTGTAGGAGTTGAGTCGATGTTGGACAGGTTGGCAGCTCCGAGGATGCCTGACGGGCCTTGTCTGTCGACGTCAGAGGGCAGCATGTAGTATCCCTGGATCGTGATCACGTTTCCTCCTGACGTCTGTCCCTTTGCTGGGCCCACGGGGATGGGCAGCGACTTATAAGCCGTTATGATCTGCGTCGAACGGTCTCAGCCTTGACCTCTGGCTCCTCCCCCACCTTGATGTTCGAGTCCGTCGACGCACAGGTGCCGGTCTTGAGCTGGGCATTCAGAGGACAGTAGGGGCCTAGAGCGAGGTCAGCTGGTCGTCTCGCCTCCAAGCCATACGTGACATACCGACTGAGGTGTTGCAGAGAAAGGAGAGGTACTGGGGAACTTCACAGCCGCACTGCTTGGAGACTGCAGCGGTCCTGTAAACGCTTCCAGCTGTTGACAATGTTCAGGTCGTCTCTACCCCGACAACTCCAGCTGTTCTTTACCGTCTCGGTTCACCCGATACTGCGTGAGACCATACTTGCCCGAAAGATAATTGCCAACTCGATCCATTTCCTGCAGCGAGAGAGACTCGTTGTAGATCAGTAGCTCCGCAAGGTCGATCGTTCCGAACCCTGCAGCTCCTCGTCATGTTGTCACTCTCACGTCACCATTCAACACCAGCAGACGCCCTGTTTGCTTGATCCAACACTCCAAGTCGAAGTTGTTGAATTGCCGGGGGGGTGGCGTTGACGACACTGAGGGGAGGGGTGGGAGAGGCTGGAGAAACGAAGTGAGGGGACGTCGCTTGTTAAGTGAGATGTACCAACAAACCCATCGATGAAACCTTCTGCCAGGCTGCCGTTCACTCGCAGAGACACGATATGCCAGTTGTTGGAGCTCTGATAAGATCGGGCACCTGATGGCCCCCATAGATCTAGACATGCTGTTGGGATGCTGCGGTCCCATTCATCTCCTGCATCCAATCCTGCAGTTCATTCACCTCGAAAAGCTGCAGCCTCCCTGAGCCGAGCAGACAGCAGCGCAACTGTTATCGTCGAGCTTCTCTCCGTACTCCAACTGTGATATTCAAACATCAAATCCTGTATTTTGATACTGTGCATGGCTTTGCGTACGTTGAGGGTTGAGAAGGATGTGATTCGCCCCTGCTCGCATTGAGGACAACTAGTCCCCGAGCATCCCAACCCTTGCAGGCCTGAGTTGTTGACGCAGCTCGTGCAGGAGGAGAAGAGCGACAGACTAGCCAAGGAGTTGCTCGCGGAGCTCTGTGCGATCGTGTCAGGAGAGAAGAATGCAAGCAAGCAAGCGTCACTTCGGCTAGGTTGAGAATGCCCATCACTCCTGTATCGCCCACGTTTTGATGTGTGCGAACAACAAGGAAGATGGTGTATCTGAGAGACACAGGCATGACTGAGGAAGCAGCCGAAGTTCAAACCTGTTCTGTTGGAAGGGGTTCGTCTCGAAACCTGTCCCTATCACTCAATTGCTGCTTGACTCTCTATGATCGCAAACCTGCTTGCCCGTTGGTTTCCATCTGCAGAAATTGACCTGAGGAAACGCCTCAGCCATACAAGCGGCGACTCGAGGCTTTACCTTGCGTGCCCTCAGTGTTATTTCGAGAGAATCGAACTACCCCCCATCCATTCAAGACGTTGGCCTGATACGTCGGTTGCCTAGTCGTCGAGCTTCGTTAGTCGTCCCACGTGCTGAGGTAGAATGGTATGCTCTACCACATTGACACGTTCTGAACCAGTTTCTCGTTGGCTTCATTGGCTGTGAAGTTTGACTGAGATGTCTCCCTTTCAAAGATTTCGGAATGTCACTCGCCTCCCACGAGAATCTTCTGCTGGGAGCAGGACGAGGTTGAGGGCATTCCGTTGTAGCAGATGTTCGCGACGTTCTGCCTGCACGAGGACGAGGCTGAGACTCAAGCGAGAAGGATCGGATCAGTCACACCATTCGCTGACGGAGCTTCCGCTGGCAACCTTGTCTCGCAGGAAGACATCAGGCGTGTACCAGAACCTTGAAGCCGTTAGGGCGGTCACTAGCGGAGGGGCCCACCTCAGGTTAGGATGATAGGCGTTGGGCTGCTTGTATCTGCTGCCCCGTCAGAGCCGGCGGAAGTGACGGGAACTCGCCTGGTCGTCAACGTAGTCGGTAGCTTGACACCTCCCACGCTACTGCCAGGAGGAAAGTAGGACGAGCTGCGGACAAGAGTGAGGCTCCCCTAGCAACACAAGTGAAGAGAAAGTGAGGAGAAGAGCGAGTGAGGAGAAGAATTTGATCAAACGGTTCTAAACGTGTCCACATACCTGCCTGTAATGACAGAGAGGGAAACATCCGACCATTGTGTTGATGTGGAGTGTATCATGGACACGAGTATCATGATCCTCCAGGTCATGCTTGGCTCCACGTTTCTCTCTTGCTTCCTTCCCATCACAGGCACCTGTGTCTGTGCCCACCTTGTCGTCCTGGTCTACCTTCTCCTCTCACCTCCCCGCTTCTCACCTTCCCTCCCTCTGTATGGCTACCTCGCTAATTGTTTTTGACTCGTCTGCCTACATATTTCTACCTGCAGCTGTTTCCTCCTCTCCTCTCCCCTCCTCTCCTCTCCTCTCCTCTCTCCTCCTCTCCTCTCCTCTCCTCTTCTCCTCCCCTTGCATCCTCCTTTCATCCCCTTGCATCCTCCTCTACCCTCTCCTGCGTTCTTCCCCCATCTAGTCCGCTTTTTGTAGGGCCAGTAAACTGCAACCTTATCCTGAGAAACTATTCCTGTCCCGTCTTAAGTCACATGCTGATAAGTTTCGCCGGACACACTCGACATTTCAGATCTGAGGTGGGCATATAAATTTATTTTCGCCGGATTAATGGGGAACGTCACGGCGTTGCTCGTCTGGCTGATGCCATAACAGGAAGGTATCCAGCAGAAGCAGAGAAGTCCACCGGCTGCAAGGACGTCAGACGACAAACATGGCGGCGAGTCGTCAAGGCAACTCACTGCTTGATGGACTGCAGGCACTTGTGCAGGAAGTGTTTCTTGTCTATCAGGAACTTCCAACCTCAAGCAAACTTTTATGAAGCCTGGCAGACCATGACTTCATATGATACCTTTGACTATCTTTGGAATGACAACTCCCCATGCATGTGCCTCCCCCAAAGGCCTTTCTCTTGCTCCTAGGGGTAACGTCATGTCAACGATGAAGCATTCAAGTACTACTCTTCCTCTTGATATTGTCAAGAATTGTATTCCTTGTTTGATTTTCACCCTCTTAGAGACATACCTGCAAAAACAAGATTAAGCATCATTGAAAGGCCGTTTGAATATTTCCTGACATTTTCCACTCATTGAAGCTCTCGAGAACTCCTTTTGGCATCCAGACATTCAATATCTGAGATTGTGGATGTAATTACTCATTGTCAGAAAGTTTCTTAATTTAGGTTCACCTGAAGAGAATGATAGTGGGAACTGAAGAATGCATATGTCAATCATTGCCGTCTTAGGATTTGAACGCAGAATCAGTGTGAGGCTTGCTATACTTGCCTGCCACTGAAGTCTCGTTGAAGAGCAATAAATTCCTATCAAAGTACATCGATCAGTTGGACAATTATACCACAGTCTCTGTCACATTGATGCGCTTTAATTCCTGTCGAATATGAAGCTGTATAGAACACGTAAGTATTGTACACCAGTGATTTGAAATCGATCTGATACTTGTCTTCCCCTAACAACCATCAATTGTTGTTTCATGTTCAGCGACTACCATAGCAATCGCATATCAGAGTCAGTAAGTTGTTTCTTATCTTCAGATTGAAGAACCCGAATTATTGTATCACTTGCTTCACTTAAAATCTTCATCCGACGTATATCTACGATGAAGTGGATTGAAAACATGAAATCGTTGCTTGCAGAAGTTCTCACCTAAATCAACACTTGCGTCTTCTGTATCAGGCATTGTTGATCTTTTGATCTTTGACAACAATCAAGAGCTCGGGATGTTGCGCATTACAAACCTCGGAGCCAAAGCGCTTCTTATCTTCATCCCACTCTCCGTAAAATCTGTCTAAGTCTTCTATCTGGTCAACAAACATCTCGTGAGATGATTTAAGAGTTTGATTGCAGGGATGAGCAGTTAAACACCATTTCTGCAACGGCGCCGAGATTCTTGACGAGAAGGTGCTTCTTGTAATTCAGCCACCTGATGAGATCTCAGCCTCAAAGAGGACAACTCATCTTGAGATTCAACAGTATGTCGACTTCATCCGCGCTCCCCGCCGAATGGGAGTGAAACCCTTGCTCTTCCTTCCAGAGCTGATATCAGCGAAACAAACACTTGCGGTTGCCTTAGAGTGTTTCTACTTCATGCGCACTCGAAGGTTCCTTGCTGTGGATAATTCTGGCTACTTGAACATCCCGTTCTCTGTTTTCCTATCAAGATATGTTCACACGTTGTGTATAGGTTACATCCGAGATCTTGACCATTTCTCTTCGGCTGCTATCTCTTATCATCCTTCGTTTTCTCAGTTTGTCTTCTCTCTAAAAGTAATGTCAGATTGGTAGTTGGTGTCCTGCCAGCTCGAGCAAGATACCAGACGGTTTCCCGCATCTTCATTTCTCCTCCTAATCAGCTGCGTTACATGATGTTGCTTTGCATCTCCTGTAACCCGCAAAGATCAGGCTAGTGAAGACATGAGAAGAAGCACCAGGACCGTCGCTCCACATCCTATCCACGATTTCTTGTAGACTGTCCTCCAACCTTGAGTCATCGTCTAGCGCTGTACAGACGTCTTGAGACAAAGGACATGGTCGAGGTGATGAGAAGTACCATCAGTCAAGGCTGAGATCTTGTCTTCGATGTATTCTTCTACCCCCCCCTTCCTTCCCACATCACTCCTGCTTATGCCACTCCGCTTCTGCATCCCGGACCGTTGACCGAGCCGGGGGGGGGGAGTCGAGTCAGAGTCAAGACATCAGGGTTACGGTTATGGACTTCTGGAATTTAACGGATTAATAACGAGCTGTAACGATCAACGGCTTGTCTGCATCATGGCTGGGGCGAGGGGCGACGTTATGGTACAGGGGGAGGCTGAGAGGCTGGTGGAGGAGATTCGAGTGTTCGGAATCGAAGAGATCGGGCTGAAAGCGTGGACGAAGCAGCACCAGGTCATCGAGAAGCTGAACATGCAGGCCCAGATCAGCGTCATGAACCAATCCGATGAGTATGTTGTAGAGGCCCTGATAGACCACGAGAAGATTTCAACATTGATCCACTGCCTGATTGTATGTGAGGTATGGAAGGACACAGTGCTGGTAAAGGTACAGCAAGACTTAGCAAGCTCTCATTACGTCAAGCTCTACCTCATCATGTACCATGAAGCTGTCATCCTCGGTTTACTCGAGAAAGCCTTCTACCATTCGTCGGCCGTGAGCATGGCGGGAGATAGTCTCATCGAGCTCTCAGATTACTGCTATAGGAAGACTGTTTATCTTAACAGCTTTCACTCTGATACTGAAGAAGAATCACCCAAGAGAGATCAAATTCTCAATATGAAAGACATTGAAAGATTGGAGGAACAAAAGAAGAAAATTGACTTCTCATGTGCTATCAGTGCTCTGACAGTGTTGCGGTTCATTGTCGAAAATGCCGAAACTGTTCCCATATCTGTTTTGAGCAGATTGCTCACCGAACAGGTAGAGATCACTTGGTTTGAAACCCCTTCGCTGATGCCTTTTTGCAAGGACATTATGCAAACGTTGATACCCTTATTAGATGATGCACCGTGGACTCGGAAGAAGGACAAAGTGATAGAGAAATACGAGGATGGAAAATGGATAGAGGTTTCTCAGGATGATTTACACCGAATTTCAAAAACAGAGGCACAGGTTTGAGATTGAACAATTTCTCAACAACAGTGATTTGTGTCCAGGTTTGGTTGACTCTGAACTGCCTTCTCCTACATCCTGAATGCCGAAGAAAATATGAATGGACTGAGAACAGAAAGTCCCTCGTCATGAAATTGAGCAAATACTTCAACGAGCTCCTTATTGATCAAGTAACTAATGCATTTTTGTTGTCTACGGTTGATTTGCCTGTAGCTCCCCATTCTGTCTGAGATGAGAAGGTTGGTTGAAACTCTTGCATTCAGTGCACCCAATTCAGGGACAGAACCGCGATCTGTCGTGATAGAACAGATTCCTGAACTCCGAGATAAGATTATGCGGGTGAATCGCTCGATTACCTGTAGCGATTGTATGACTGGTTGTGGCCAGAGCGATTTCAAGGCGATCGCTGCGATGTTTAAGTCCAAAATGCAGAACGAAAGCCCGGAAGATCAGAAGGTGATTCTCCTTTTGAATCTTGAACGAGTTGAAGGGAACCACTGACAGGCGGAGATGAGTGAGCTAGCCGCAATGTATGACATGCTGAATGTCGAAGATTTCATGGAGGTAGGACCAACATGCTTCTTTGCATGCAATCGTGACCCAGTACTGTTCAGGACCCGAAATGTGCTGTCTGTGGAGCGCCTGCGGAGAAACGTTGCTCGAAGTGCAAGATGGAATGGTACTTGAGAAATCGGATTATGATGAAGTGGTCTGACAGTGGTCAAGGTATTGTGGAAGGAAATGTCAAGTAGCAGCATGGAAGAAGCACAAGCCCTTTTGCGAAATGATCTCAGGTATTTCCTTGGTTTCAAATGTTTGTACATTGAATTCTAGAACTCTACAGGACTAGCTGATGAACGCAAAGGGAGCGAGGGGGCTCCATGTACTAGCAACGAGGATTCTGCTCAAAAGAACAGCTATCATCAAATAGAAATTCTAGACTGAGTACAAGTTTGTCTTCAACACGTACTTCCATAACACACTTTTATGCCTTGACTCGGCTGAATCTTTGACTCTAATTCATGGCCTTCAAACCGATGTATCTTCATACTCCGTGAGGAGAAAGCAGTTCGCGTTCTTTTCCATGTATCGCAAGAACTCGACGAGCCGTGGGTGCAAATTCTTTGCCGTAACCTCAGAGACATTTGCTTTCGCGAGAATTGAAGGCAACTTGACAATGAGACGCAGCAAGTGTTCTCCTCCATAGATCTCGCTTGCTGGAGTCTTGCCCTTACTCCTCCTGATCTTTTCGTACTGGTTTCTTTCCTGTTGATAAAGTAGCATCATGCTGAGAGCCTTGTCAAAATATTCCCGCAACCCATCAGTCATTTCTTTCAATATTTCCGCCTCCACTGAAGTGGGAGGCTTATTGTTTGTTTTCACGAACGAGACAAGAATTTCCTTGACTGAAGGACTACGAGGCAAAGGCACTAACTTTTCGCTGTGCACCTGCTCAGCTTCCTTCATCAGATGCACTTGAAGCGTATGGGGAATGATCAAGGTAATCACTGGTTTGGTTGATTCAACAGTGTGGATAAAGTCATCCCCTGGTTGGGAGCTTTTGCCGTTGCTGCTTGCAAGACTTTCCTTTAACCTTGCAGACAGCTCATTTTGCACCTTGCGACTCTCTTCATTATCAGGGTAGAGCATTGCTTCTTTGACCCATTCATCCCACCTCGCTTTCCAGCCTTGATAATGTACGTAGTATTCCCAGTTCAGCCCCACCTTACGCATTTTCAAGATCTTCGCTGCATACAATTGTCCCCTGTTCAACGCCAGCAAGAGTTGATTCAAGGCATACTTGCAATCCCCTACCACGAGATCATCTTTACTCGGAGGGGGAGCGGCAGCTGCTACTTCGCGTTTCTGCTTTTTGGATGGCGGCATTAAAAATACCTTAAAAGAACGAGTCAGATGAGATTAGATAAAATTTTTGTAGAGAAAACATATCAGGATCAGGAGCAAGGAGCAGGAAAAGCGGGGCGAGCAGGAGCAGGATCAGGAGCCAGGAGCAGCAGGGATAGGCGTGCAGAGCGAGGAGGAAGGGGAGGAGGAGGAGGAGGAGGAGGAGGAGGAGGAGGAGGAGGAGGAGGAGGAGGATCGGGAGGAGCGGGAGGAGCGGGAGGAGCAGGAGGAGGAAGGAGGAGGAGGAGGAGGAGGAGGAGGAAGGGGATCGGGAGGAGCGGGAGGAGCAGGAGGAGGAATGAGGAGGATGAAGGAGGAGCAGGAGCACGGATCAGGAGCAAGGGAGCAGTTATGTGGATAAGTACGGAACAATGGAAAAATGATTCAGAGTATCACCGCCTGCTCGCGATCATCCTGAAGACTCTAGTACAGTTCGAGGATGTCAACCAGAAGTTCATATGGATCCGCGTAGCAGACCTCCTGCTCTTCTGCTT